>NC_059439.1:9557084-9759020 GCF_021028975.2 Sphaerodactylus townsendi | reverse complement strand
GGTGTCCAAGGATCCGTTTTGGGACCAGTGCTCTTTAACCTATTCATAAATGACCTGGAAGTAGGGGTGGGTAGCGTGGTGGCCAAGTTTGCAGATGATACCAAATTACGTAGGGTGGTGAGAACCACAAAGGATTGCGAAGAGCTCCAATCGGACCTTGATAAATTAGGTGAGTGGGCTCAGAAATGGCAAATGCAGTTCAATGTAGCAAAATGTAAAGTGATGCACCTTGGGGGCAAAGAGTGACTTCACATACAAGCTACAAGGGTCAGTGCTATCAGTCACAGACCAGGAAAGGGATTTAGGTGTCTTAGTTGATAGTTCCATGGGAATGTCAACTCAATGCATGGCAGCTGTGAAAAAGGCAAACTCTATGCTGGGGATCATTAGAAAAGGAATTGATAATGAAGCTGCAAAGATTGTCATGCCTATATATAGAAACGGTGGGGTGAGCCGCACTTCGAGTACTGTGTCCAGTTCTGGTCGCCGCATCTCAAAAAGGATATTGAGGAGATAGAAAGAAGTGCAGAGAAGGGCAGCAAAGGGATGAGTTAGAGGGACTGGAGCACCTTTCCTATGAGGAGAGGCTGCAGCGTTTGGGACTCTTTAGTTTGGAGAGGAGGCGGCTGAGGGGGGATATGATTGAAGTCTACAAAATTATGCATGGGGTAGAAAATGTTGACAGAGAGAAATTTTCTCTCTCTTTCTCCTAATACTAGAACCAGGGGGCATTCATTGAAAATGCTGGAGAGGAAGAATTAGGACCTAATAGAAGAGGAAACACTTCTTCACATAGCGTGTGATTGGTGTTTGGAATATGCTGCCACAGGAGGTGGTGATGGCCACTAACCTGGATAGCTTTAAAAGGGGCTTGGACAGATTTATGGAGGAGAAGTCGGTTATAGCTACCAATCTTGATCCTCTTTGATCTGAGATTTACCGTGCCTTAACAGACCAGGTGATTCAGAACAACAGCCCTTGAGGGCCATTGCGTTCACATCCTACATGTGAGCTCCCAAAGGCACCTGGTGGGCCACTGCGAGTAGCAGAGAGCTGGACTAGATGGACTTTGGTCTGATCCAGCTGGCTTGTTCTTATGTTCTTATGTTCTTTTTCATGGGTGCTTAAAATACTTAGACTAGATTCCAGTGCTTTAGTAAAGGTAAAGGTACCCTGTGCAAGCACCAAGTCATTATCGACCCATGGGGTGATGTCACATCATTACGTTTACTAGGCAGACTGTTTATGGGGTGGTTTGTCATTGCCTGCCCCAGTCATCTACACTTATTTATTTATTTATTGGTCTTGATAGACTGCCCAACCCCCAAAGGGCTCTGGGCGGTGTACAATGAGACATAGAACAAATACAATATAAAATCTCATAAATACAATATAGCAATAAAACATTAAAATTCATTAAAATACATTATAGCAGCAATTCCCAAAATTACAGATAAAAATACATGCACAGATGCATGCACAGATGGCGCCCAACCCAAAGGCCAGGAGGGCCAGCATTGCCCAAAAATAGGTGGAATCAGAAATCAGGCAATGTTGAAGATGGCAAAACTGTCATGGGGGCTTCAGAGGGGGCAGACAGTCTGCGGCTGGCATCCCCAAAGGCCCGGTGGAATAACTCGATCTTACAGGCCCTGTGGAACTCGCCAAGGTCCCGCAGGGCCTGGACAGCAGATGGTACAGCATTCCACCAGGACGGGGCCAGGGCTCTAAAGGCCCTGGCCCGGGTAGAGGCCAGCCGCATCGATAAGGGGCAGGGGACTACCAGCAAATTGGCCTCCGCCAAATGCAGAGGCCTATTCGGGACATATGGGGTTAGACGGTCTCGCAGGTATGAAGGCCCCAAGCTGGTAAGGGCCTTAAAGGTGAACACCAACACCTTGAAGACGATCTGGAATTCCACTGGGAGCCAGTGCAGACGGTACAGCACAGAGGTAACATGATCTCTAAAGGAACTACCTGTCAAAAGCCAAGCCATCGCATTCTGGACCAGCTTCAATTTCAGGATCAGTCGCAAGGGAAGGCCTGTGTAGAGCGGGTTGCAGTAGTCCAGTCTGGAGGTGACCATGGCATGGATCACTGTGGCCAGGTTGACCTGGGAGAGATAGGGGGCCAGCCGCCACGCTTGGCGAAGATGGAAAAAAGCCGTTCCGGTAACACAAGCCACCTGTCTCTCCAGATGCTGAAAGAATCCAGGTGGATCCCAAGGCTACAAGCCAAGGAGGTCAGGGCCAATGAGACCCCTTCCAGCACTGGTGGCTGGAAATCCCCAATCTCCCCACCCCCCGGTACCCAGCCAAAGGACCTCTGTCTTCGATGGATTAAGTTTTAACCTGCTCTGCTTCAACCAACCAGCAACCGCCTCCAAACAATGCTGTAGAGCTGCAGGGGCGGAGGCCGTCCCCGCCCTCCATCAACAGAATGAGCTGGGTGTCATCAGCATACTGGTGACAGACCAGCCCAAAGCTCCGCACCAGCTGAGCAAGGGGGTGCATGTAGATATTAAATAAGAGCGGGTATAATAAGGCCCCTTGGGGCACGCCACAATAGAGTGGGCACTGCTGAGAGGCCTGGTCCCCGCACCACACCTGCTGACCCCTATCACGGAGAAACGAGGCAATCCACTGAAGGACAGTGCCCTGTACCCCGGACGCAGCCAGGCGGTGGGTCAAAAGGTCATGGTCGACCACATCAGCAGCTGCTGTAAGATCAAACAACACCAACTTGGCCCACGTCCGCCTCGATCCAAAATGCATGCAGAGTGTATCCGTGATGGCGACAAGAGACCCGATCCTCCGTCCCATACCTATACACAGAAGCCGGACTGGAAGGGATCGAGTACTGATGTGTCCTCCAGAAAGGCCACAGAGCTGTCCCAACACCACTGTCTCAAGTACCTTGCCAGAAGCGAAAGATTCGAGACTGGGTGGTAGTGTGGCCAGATCACTTCGGTCTAAGGATGGTCTTTTCAGAGAGTGGACCATGTACTCCTTCTAACTCCACCTGGAAAAACCCCTTGCTCAAGGGAGTTGTTAATAATACTCAACAGGTGGGGTTGCAGCTCCCCCCGGCAGGCCTTAACTAGCCAGGAGGGGCATGGATCCAGAGGACAGGTTGTAGGTCTAACAGCTTGTGGGACTCTGTCGACATCAGGCTCTGAGAGCAGGGAAAACTGATCCAAACAAGGATCAGAAGACTGCCATGGAGCCTCCAGTTCACTAACTGTCTCAAACGTGGCCGGAAGGTCCTGGCGGAGCAATGCAACTTTATCCGCAAAAAAAGCTCATAAATGCCTCACAGCCGATATCCAACTGAGAATTTGCAGCCCCCTCCAACCTTGGGAGGATGGAAGGATGAATCAACCTTGAGTCGGCTGGCTACCTGAACCAAGCTGTCGGGATCAAACTCAGGCCATGAGCAGACCTTTGACTGCAGTACTGAAGCCTACCACTCTACATCATGGGGCTCACCAGTGCATAAGTACACACTAGTATTTTAATGCTCAACCATAAATACACTTATTCGAGAGTGACTTATATTGAACATAAACAGGATGTGGTTCAGAATAAATATGCCTAAGACAAAAACCAGTAAAAAGTCAGCAGGAAGAACTGGAGCTACCTAATGTATTGTCCAGAATGTTGGATGCCTGCCTGCTATCTAATGCTATCCCCAGGAGCAGAGGCATAGCCCAAAGGGGGGGGTGAAGCACTGAGTGTGCGCCCCTATGGGGGCAGGGCGGGGGCAGAGGATGCACCAGTGCACTGGGTGCTTTTTCTCCTTGCTACGCCTCTGGCAAGGAGCTTCTAGCTTTCAGGAAATGTGTTCCTATCCTTGATTCTAACCTACAGTTTGATAGCAGCTGCAGGCAGCTAATGTCCTCAGCACCATAAGGGCCCAGTTCCACAGGACCACAGTGTGGGATCCATTTCACTGATTTGATGCAGTCCCTGGGAAGTGTCATTTGCCCTGCCCACGGGGCCATTTTAGGTCAGGAAATTGGGGGGTGTGGGAGTGAAGCCCCTTCTCTTCATGAGTCATGATCCTAATACAAATTGCTGCCACACTACTTCAGAAATTAGTCCCCTGCAGCTGTTTTCTGACTGCAATGAACAAGAGATGTCACATCTGGTTTGAACCTAAAGACCACTGACCTACAGATGCTGAGGCAGACGCATGCAGGCCAGACTTCCATGGACATTCTTGAGGTTTTCTGTTCCTGTGGTGATCCCTCCAGCTAGGGAGAATAAGGGTCTTAGCCAGTGATGGGATTCAAATAATTTAACAACTGATTGTTTACAAGCACCATTTTAACAACTGATACAGCGAAACTGCTGAATCCCACTACTGGTCTTAGCATAGGGGGCATTTAGGCCGAGAAGGGAAGAAAGGATTCCTTAGAAGGGAAACACACCCATGTCTAAGATGGCAAAACCATATATCCTGTTACAACCAAGATAGCTCTCTGTAGTTGTGGGGGAACTCATGGTAATGGGATATTCAGTCCTTAACAATGTAGGGAGATGGGTATATGTATGCATGGATGGTTTCAGCTGCATTATTACTTGCATGCTGGAGCAAAGGCTGTGGACATTGGCCGCTGTCTAGATAAGCTGGTAGGAAAGTCAGGCCGCCACCTACACTGGAAAGGTGCTATCATAAGGTCCAGAATGAGGTTTAGATTGTTAGACAGCAGGTTGAAGTCCAGGACCTCCAACCTGTTCCACACAATGGGGCCAGCTTGAAGGAAAGGAATTAGGAGTCACTTGGATATCAGTCCAATCCTTACTATTGGGGGATGGGTGCAGTTTGACAATATCCAAGTCCCACAAAATGCAACCAGGGAGAGCAAAGGGATGAGAACGGCTGAAAGCAAGCTAAAGAAAGCTGCACTGCCCAGATCAACAGCAGACGCTAGACGCCGGAGCCTGTTCTGGGCAGTTTAGGGGGAGCAAGGACAGCTCACCACATCATATCGCATCTGTAGGCAGGGAATCTTAGCAGAGCAGGATGAGAAGCAATTCAATTCAAGGCAGGTAGCTCGATGAAAAAATCAGCACGATTGACATTTGCTAGGGATTACTGGAAAGGGATTGAAAACAAAATAGCTAGACACTTGTCTAATTCTATGGAGTGATGGGTATTGCAATATGGTGTATAATTCTGGCTGCCCTATCTAAAAAAGGATGTTGTAGGACCCAAAAGGCAACACAAATTAAGGGACTGGAGCTCTTAGGTCAGAAAAGTTTGAGACTTTAAAAGTACGGAGCAAGGATCCCTAATTTTTTTTGCCTATAGACACCTTCAGAATCTGAAACGGTAAGATGGGCACTGCCACAAAATGGCTGCTGCAGGTGAAGCCAGCCACAAAATGGTTGCTGTAGCTTACCTTCAGTCACACGGAAAAGGTCCTTGTGCTGCCAAGAAATGTTTTAAAAAATCTGCACAGCTGATCAAGTCTCTGGGAGCAGTCAGAAGCCTTGCTAGGCAAAAGCCCCAACTGGCCCAACTCAGTGTTAAAGAACACTTTGCAGCTATCAGGAAAGGTATTGGGCACCATGTTGGCTGTAGTCGTGACCGCGAGGTCAGCGCAAGAACGAGACGAGACGCGGTGATAACATCTGGTGGAGAGTGCCAGCAGCGGGAGCGCGGGTGTCCGTGTTCCTAGCGACTCTGCCGCGTGCTGGTTCCTGGCACCTTTTATTATGATTCTAACGGGGGCGTGTAGAAGAGCTGAACAGGGGAATCTTCCGGGAGAGCGGGAGATCTGGAGAGATCATCATGTGATGCATGATCTCATCTTGCTTCGTCACAATGCGAGGAGAGGAGCATCGAGACTGTCTGGGAGGCCTAATCCTCACCTGTGGGGCAAGCATCCATTGTCCACTTGTCGCGGGACACCCGTGCCGTGGTTGTGAAACCAAGGTAGTTCATGACCTGCTTGACTCATGGGGGGATGAGAGGTGAGAGTATGATGCGACCAAGAGAAGAGCCGTAGGAGCGCCGGTATTGCTTAGCTCTACCACAGTACTGCAATTCAGCGAGGTGCATCCCTACATCGGCGATCCCTGGTTTTGTTAAAAAAAAAGTCAGTGGGGGGCATGACAGTTTACAAAAGCATTCATGGGGAGAGAAAGAGAACGGCGAGATTTTTCTCTTTCTCCCCCATAAAACCAGACCTCACAAAGAAGTTGGTGGGTTCGCAACTGAGAAAGGAGATCCATCTTCATTAAGTAATTCAGTGGTACAATTCACTACAACAAGGTGTGGTGATGGTCACTTGTTCAGTTGGCTTTAAAAGGGACTGACCATACAACTTCACACTTGTGCCAAAAAAAGGGCGGGATAGAAATTTAACAACATAAAATTTAAGAAATTAAAGTCCATCAATGGGTATGGACACAATGAGACAATGGGATTTGCAGGGTTATAGGTGGTTACCTCCCTAAATACCAGTGATATGGGGAGGGGCAGCAGAAGGGGAAACTTTTAGTCTTACAAGCTGTCTAGGAAAACTTGGTGGGATGTGTGAAACTAAGGATAGTGAACTAAATGACCATTGATTTTGTTCTTACATACATTATTCCATTTTTTTGGATTTCATTTATGTCTTCATTCCAGGAAAAAGGTGTTAGTACAGTCAGTTGAGGTGCAGCAGTTGAGAAAACTGTATGCTTCCACATTAGAATATAATCCCAATTGACTATGAGAATTATCATTCATTTTCATGTGCTGCCTTGTCAAAACTATTATTTTGTGCATTACTGAACATGGTACTTTGATACAAGAGCATGTATTTTCACTTTCAAACTAATTGCAGGGAGAGGGCTAGGTAAGCACTAGCACCCATGCAGAGCATTCTGCAACAAAGAAGGTCCAGCATGTTGAGTTCTATGGCAGAGGAATATACAATACCGCTAACACCTTTTTCTGAGACAGAGTAAAGCTAGCTTTTAAAAAATGCTTGGCACCTGTGAGAATCTTGCCCAGGGCAGAGTAATTTTGTTGGTGCCATGTAAACATTTTTTGCTTGCCTATTGTAGCTTTTCACTGTTACTGGTTTTGCTGTCCTCTTTCAAATGGAAGATCGTCATAATCTTTTAGACATTAAAAATTTGAGGACGAATTAAACATTTGGTTTAGAAAAACAAAAATTCTGTAGGTTAAAGAGACACCTGCCTTCCCCAAGACGAATACTGCTAAAAATCTGTGACAGAGACCCTAATTTTAGAAAACCCCAACTTTAAAAAAACATGAATTGAAGCCTCATTCTTGATGTGACGTTTGGTGTGATAAACAGGAAATATTTTCATATACACATGGGGAAGGCTGCCCTCAATATGAAAATATAAACTATAAACTATCAAACAACTTGACATTTTCCCTCTTAAAGACAATTTCTCTAACCGATAAACGCTCCATTGCTGATCAAATTCAATAACTGGGAGTATTTGTGGCTGACACATCAGAACCCAAGTGTTTTTCTGATGTTCCCAGCAAATAAAGGAAACTGACAGATGAGAAAGATTGGGCTTCATATTACTCTGTTAAGACTTATTAACAAGCAGTCAATCTCAAAAGAGATGCTGTTTTACAACATAGGAAATGGGGAGGCAGTGATTTAAAAATCAATTTCAACCTTGTGCTGTTGAACTGCTAACCTTTTGCAGGGGCAAACTGGTCAAATATTTGGAGAGGATAAGGCATCCGAGTCCCTTCTGTTTTCGGAATTCATAAGATACTGAATACATGCCTTTTAGGCATATACACAAATTGGCATTTGGCCTTCTATCAGCACTTGCGTGAACAAAACAGGATGTTGCGTGCACGACAGTAGCTCACCACAATTTGTGCAGAAGCACTGTTTTCTCCAACAGCACACTATACTTTGTCTCAGATAAAGATGTTAATATGGTCAGTTAAGGTGAAGTGGTTGAGAGAATTTTATGCTTCTGCATTAGAATATAGTCCCAAACGAATATGAGAATTATGATTCATTTTTACATGCTGCCTTTGTCAAACCCATTATTTTGTGCATTTTTTAATTTGGCACTTGGATACAAGAGCATTTATAGCTCATTGAACGACTATCACCAAACTTTCAAAGTTCAAACATATGGGGGGAGCAGGGCTAGGTAGGCACTAGAACCTAGGTGGAGCGTTCTAAAGCAAAGCAGTTCCGGCAGAGAATAGCTTATTCAGAAGTCAGCAAAGTAGTACAGTGGTTTGTCCAAGAGAATTTACACAAAGGTTTTCTCAAACTAGATTTTCTACCAATCCATACAATATTCCAAAGGTTCTGAATATGGTCTCCAACAACTTTTCTGGTGCCTAGCATTTTTAAGAAGTGGGTAAAGGTAGGTAGGGCTTTTGCCCAGAAAAGGGCAAAACTGACTATTTACTATTCTGACTACTGGAGATTTGATTGGCTGTGTGGATTATTTTATATGGCAGCAGCTGCCACCACAGCGCAAAGATCTACGCTATGTTACTGCAGTTAAGTTGGGGCAGTAAGTTTGTGGCTGGCTCCGCTTCCTGCACCAGCCATTTTGTTGCTGTGTCCACGTCATGTCAGAATCTCATGCATGCCCGCAGGCTCAAAAAGGTTGGGAACTGTGCCATAGTCTTGTATTTCACTCCTGACCCGCAACACTAGCACACCAAAGTACTATGGCAGTGATGGGCAACCTTTTGAGCTTGGTGTGTCAAAATTCGCCAAAAAACCAAGAATAACTCGGGTGGTGTGTCACTTCAAGAAAAAAACCATAATTTCACGATATTTGTAGTTTAAATAACAAAAATGTATAATTGTAACATATAACTGTATTTAATAAACCAAAAACTAATTATTTAACTTACCTGCTTAGTTACTTCTTTGTTCATCTGTCAGTCGGTTTCTTTTGTTGGTCTTGATATTATTTAACAGTTCCAAAAGATTTCCTCTGGCTGCTGATGTGCAGGGCGAGAGATTCTCGACAAAGCCAGACACACCTTGCAGCCAAGGAGCATCACAGGTCTCCTTCTCATGTACCAACTTGCCTGTCACTTATCATCATCATCCAAGGCTAGACGGGCCAGGCTTGGAAAGGGATGCCGAGGTTTGGGAACTCCTTCTCCTCAGAGGATCTCCTGGCACTTGAAGTCGCTGGCCCTTTAAGTGCCAGGCAAAGAGATGCATTTACCCAACTGTGAGATTTTATTGGTTTCCAAGTTTCTGGCTCCAGCATTACAATGTCTTAGCCATCCAATGCCTTGGTGATTTGCTTTGGGGCTATGTTTCCTGTGCAGGGTAATGGCGATCACAGGGCCCACAGAGATGCGTCCCCTGAGGCATTCCGCTGCTCCCTGCTCCGCTGGCCGGAAGTGAGGTCAAAGATCCTGCCTCGGGCCCACGTCCTTGTGCTACTGGGGGATCTCACTTCTATCCCCGCTCTGCCCACCCTCTCAATGCCTCGCCAGGCGCCACCTGCGGGGGGACCCACAAGCGTCCCTCGAGGTGCCCCCCAGCTGTTCCCCGCTGCGCCTGTCCAGGCCCAGGGCTAGCAGCCGGCTCTGCCACTTCTTCCTTTCCTCCCACCCGCCTTTCTCCTTCCCGCACGCCACAGCCTCCCACTCCCCCGCCTCATCCCTCTCGAAGCCTCCCCGCCCTCTGCCCCCTTCCCCCCTTTTATTCCCTCCCCCTGCATCCTCCCCCGGCATGCCCAGCCCCCACAGCTGCAGCTGAGTGGCGTCGTGCTAATCAGCAGGGCCGCTGGAGAGCTCCTTGGCCTGTCTGGGGCTTTCCCCGCGCCTTCCGGGTTTGCGGGGACTCCCTCCAGCAGGGTGGGGACTCCCCCCCGGCAGGGCGTCGGCCTGCACCGGAGCTCCCCTGCCGGGCAGGAAGCCCTGTCGCCACAGGGAACACCTGGGGCCGCCAGCAGCAGTCCGGGCGCCGCCAGCAGCCCCAAAACTGCAAGATATCCTCATAAATGTCGTCCGCAACGGCAGCTCGGAAGCCGCTGTTGACAGGGCCCTGGCTGCTGTTAGACCTACTACCTGTCCTCTGGATCCGTGCCCCTCCTGGCTTATTAAAGCGTGCCAGAGAGTTCTGACCCCACCTGTGAGATGCATCAGCCAACTCCCCTTAGGCAAGGAGTTTTTCCTGGGTGGGTTGAAGGAGGCGGGGGTCCGGGCACTGTTAAAGAGACCAGCCGTTGGAATCCTGGTGATCTGGCCAATTACCGCCCTGTTTCGAATCTTTCGTTTCTGGGGAAGGTAGGGTGAGAGAGTGTGAATGCTGGAGCAGCTTCAGTTTCCTAAGGACACAGTGGCTTTTGATCCCTTGCCAGTCCGGTTTCCGTGCTGGGCATGGAGATGAGACCGCTCTCCCTGCAGCTGTCACTTGGATCTGCTCCAACACAACTAGACCGAGGCCCGGATTAGCACTGCTGGTTTTGTTATTGCGTCCTGGCACTTGGTGTTTGATTAATGATCGATCCGCGATCTTTTGACCCACTGCCTGCCAGCGCTTCCGGAGTGCGGGGCGCTGTCCCTTGAATGGATTGCTTCGTTTCTCCGGGACCCGGACGCAGCGAGTGTGGTGTGGGGACCAAGCATCCCGGAGGGTGCTCACTTCATTGTGAATTGTGCCTCAGGGAGCGCTACTATCCCAGCTGGTATTCTGCTATCTACATGCGACCCCTTGCTCAGTTGGAGTGCGGAGCTTTTAGGCTGGCGTGTCATCAGCCATGCTGATGACACCCGGCAATCATTGATGGAGGGGGGAGCGACCGCCGCCCTACCAGCTCTCCAGCGTGCTTGGAGGGCGTGGCTGGTTAGTTGAGACAGAGCAGGTTGAAACTAGATCCATCGAAGATGGAGATCCTCTGGTTGAGTAGCGAGGGGGAGGTGGGGAGTTTTTCAGCCGCGCCAGTGTGGGAGGGGGCTATAATGGCACCGGCCCCCTCTGTTACGCTGACCTGGGGGTCCACCTGGATTCGTCTCTTTCAGTGGAGACCCAGCCATAACCCGGGTCGCGTTTTACCATCTCCGTCAGGCCCAATGGCTGGCCCCGCCTACTCCAGAGCAGACCTGGCCACTGTGGTCCAATGCTTGGTCACCTCCAGGCTGAACTATTACGCTTCGCTCTCTGTGGCAGACCTTCCCTTGCGTTTGATTAGGAGATTAAAAAATGGTCCCAGAATCACAGGCGGCTCATTATGCTCACAGGGGGTGCCATGAGAGACCACATCGCGCCTGTGCTCCGCCGCCTGCACTGGATTTTGCCAATAGAATGCCGAATCATTCTCAAGGTGTTGGTGTGTTGCAACGCTTTAAGGCCTTATGCTGACTTGGGACCGCATTACCTGCTTGGGGACCGTCTTACCCCATATGTCCCGAATCGGTTACTCACGTTCAGCAGAAGGCCAACCTACTGGTGATTCCTGGCCCCTCAATGATACGACTGGCTTCCCACTTTCCCGGGCCAGAGCCCCACAGCTCTGGCCCCCGCCTGGTGGAACGCTCTCCCACCAGCTGTTCGGGCTCTGCGGGATCTGGTTGAGTTCCGCAGGGCCTGTAAGACAGAGCTGTTCCACCGGGCCTTTGGGGAGCCTAGCATTTGATAGGGGCCCCCTCCCTCTCCTCCTCTCCTTTATTATAACATCAAGTGGATCCACCGCCTCATCCCCCCTGGGGCTCTGGGTGAACTGAAGCTGGCGCCATCTTGTTTTAATGTTAGTTTAATGCTAAGTTTAATAATGTTGTATTTTTAATAAGATAGGGTTTATTATTAGAGCCATATTAACTTATATTTATTGGATTTTAATTTATTATTGTGCTCTGTTATATGTTGTTCACCGCCCTGAGCCCTTCGGGGGAGGGCGGTCTATAAACCCAATAAATAATAATAAAAATAATAATACTTCTCTGTATGCAGTTGCATGCGGCTGCGTGTCAGCAAAAATGGCTACGTGTGTCATAGGTTCGCCATCACTGTACTATGGCAACAAAAAAGACACTTACGAAATATTAGTTATTCCAAGACATTATAAAAGAAGCCTCCATACCAATGGTATGATTCAAATAATTTAACAACTGGCTCCGGTGGTGGGATTCAAATTTAACAACTGGTTGTTTACAAGCACCATTTTAACAACCAGTTCTGCCGAAGTGGTGCGAACCTGCTAAATCCCACCTCTGGATACCAAATGTCAACTTCATTTTCCTAACTAGTGAATACCAGATTTGTATTGTCAAAGGCTTCAATGGGTGAAATCAACTGGCTGTTGTGGATTTTCCATGCTGTGTGGTCATAATCCAGTAGTTTTTGCACCTAACATTTTGCCCACATCTACAACTGGCAAAAATTTCCAGACCACAGCAACACAGCCTGGAAAATCCACAACAACCTCCACAGATTACTTCCAAGGGTTTGAAAATGATCTACTTAGGTAAAGGTATACACTCCAAAAAAATTCACTCCCATCTTAACAAGTATTATTTTGAGCAAACTGCCTAACTTCCTATCTCCCCTTCTCTTACAGGAGGCACAAGGCAATTCTTTCAGGGTTCAAAGCATAGCTAGAAGGTATATTATGGCTCAATAAAAAGTATTGATGAGATGCTTTGAAGTCACTTGAATCCCTTTAAGTGGCCCGCAGCAGTTTACAAAAGCTCCAATAAATTTTTTTGTCATCATGTTTGCGCTAACCTACACTAGACAGTTTTACGTTAATTTCACTAGCACACTTCCTCTATCCCAAGTCTGGAATAGTACGGAAATCACGCAGAGTCAAGCCACCTCTCAGAATAGTTACTAAATGTTTCTGTGAAGAATAACTAGTTATTGATGGCAAGGTTCTAATTAGTTCTCAAAGCATTCATTTCGTGTGCCTTCCTTTCAGAAAACCATAGCAGACAACACGTGTGCCCTCGTGGCACAGCTGATAAATGCAGTACACTCTATGCCAGGGGATTTGTAGTCCATGAGCATCTGGAGAGCCACAGGTTGCAGACCCCTGGCATAGAGTGTACTGCATTTATCAGCTATGCCACGAGGGCACACGTGTTGTCTGCTATGGTTTTCTGAAAGGAAGGCACACGAAACGAATGCTTTGAGAACTAATTAGAACCTTGCCATCAATAACTAGTTATGCTACAGATGTTAAATTGTAGTCCATGAACATCTGGAGAGTCGCAAGTTGCAGACCCCTGTTCTATGTGTTTTCCAACAAGGAAAGATATCCACACATTCGCCCTGCAGGAAGAACAAAACAGGATGTTTCTGCCTCTACTAACACAAGGGTGCTCTCAGTATGGTTGGAACTTTCAACCTTACAAACAAGAATATTTTCCAAGTTTAATGTTCTTTACCTGCAAATGACAGAACAAAGTGTAAAGGTCCATTCAGGATCTGATTAAATTCTACATAAGAACCCCCCATAGCTAATTTTTCTTTTAAATGTAGATCATCCAGCCTAGCTCGATGCCATAAAGCTGCAAAGGACTCACTGCATGATCTTTACTTCAATACCTTCAAATGTGTGCTTCTGCTTCCTGATGTATGAAGGTACACCACCTGGTACTCAAGGGGTAATTTCCCCAAACTTTTTTGCAAGCCACATTGGCCAAATAATGCACTATAATACCAAGGTCATATTTACAATTATGATGCAACTACAAGATCAACCGGCTAACTCTGACCCACCAGGGTGCAGTATTACTGCGTACTGTCCCTCACCCTTTTAACCAGAGGTTATATTCTCTTGCCTTCCAATGCAGAAGATTTGCAAGCAAATGGAGCCAAGTGTTACTAATGTATGGCATTTGCTACTAATCTAGTACAAAGACTAAATAAATCCACACAATAGGCTCATCAATGACTGCTAGGTATGAGTAAATGGAACTTCCATGTTCATATACAGTAACCCTTGGTATTTCAAGGCTGGGGCAACAGGGTATCTCCAACTTTTTTAGCTCAGTTGTAGGACTAACAGGCTACCAGGATTGGTTGTACAAAATGTGAAATAGGATAGTGAACTACAGATGTACACCAAGCATTGCTGTTTTTTATTCAAGTTTCCTTCCAGGTAGGTGCTTTTAAGAAGAGTTTGGATTTATACCCCACACTTCTCTCTTGTAAGGAGACCTAAGGTGGCTTACAAACTCCTTTCTCTTCCTCTCCTCACAACAGACACCTTGTATGGTAGGTGGGGCTGAGTGAGAGTTATGAGAGAACTGTGTCTAGCCCAAAGTTATCCAGCAGGCTTCATGTGGCAACAAACCCAGTTAACCAAATAAGAGTCTGCCACTCATGTGGAAGACTGGGGAATCAAACTCAGTTCCCCAGATTAGAGTTCACCTGCTCTTAACCACACCATGCTGTCGTAGCTACATCTGGAACACTAAGAATGCTAACACAGCGGAGATAAAATATATGAACTATATTTCATAATACAGTTAAAAAGCAGTTGCTTGCAAAAAATTTTCTCAGGTGGTTTTATGCTCTCTGCAACAAGGCCATCCTTTATTAAAGAAGTTAGGGGGACTTCTTCCCTCATGAAACCGCTATCTCAGCTGACCAATTAACTATAAAAAGTACCCCTTAAACAAGGGACTGAAAGCAAAAGCCAGGAGTTTCTGAAAATCATTTTTATTTAAATAAGTGTTTAAATACATTACACAGAACATCAGGATTCAAACCAAGAACTGTTGCTTCACAGCATCGTTAGTTGCCGAAGCAGCACTCTGCGGTGACACGCTAGTTTAAAGCACCCCCCTCATCTCCAACTCCAAGCCACAGATCCCAAGCCTGCTAACTGCTGTGTCTTTGGGTTTGGCCACTTCAATGCCGATCTCTCTCTGCATAAAGGGGGCTTTGGTTTCTACATCCCCAATGGCTTGATGCGGCTATCAGGTGGTATAGTTCGGACCCAGTGGCCTCTGCCATTAAGTGTCACAGTTCACCAAGGACAATGACAGAACTCTCAAGATAACCACCCTGGTTGCTATGAAATAAGGAGGGGTTGGAATGTCTGGGGCAGCTCCTGAAACAGCCAGGACATCCTTTGCCTTATTGGGAATTTTTCATGTAGAATAAGCTTCTGCCTTGACACCGCCATGATGGGAGCCTTGTTTAAATGAGGGACAGCGAGACGAGACAACATGGGCTCTTTGTCAGTTTATTACATTGCTGAGTTACGCTAGTCTAGACTAAAAGGAAACCTGATGTGATTACATTATGCAAGCTGGCTTGTTTTTAAACTAGTGACATGGGACACAAAGTTCTCTCATCGCAGGGAAGCCTCCTCCCTTGAGATTTCAGTGGCCCACGGATACTTAAAACCCATGAACCTTCAGCTGGTCATCTTTAGCCAGTCCAATCTACAAAGAAGGAGAAGAACAAGGTTTCACAAAACAAATCCAAAAACATAGAACAGACAATAGGCACTCATCTCTCACGGTGACCAAGAATTGTAGCTTTGATAAGCCTCATAATAACAAAATAAGCCTTATAATAAGCCTTAAAAGTGGCTTTAGTTTGGTTGCAGTTATCCAAGATCCACCACCCCCCCTTTGAAATACAAAAGAAAACAGTACTGATTCAAGGAACTGTGGATTTAAAGTGCTCTTTACCTCAACAAGGAACTGACATATGTTCTTACGCTGGTCCCCCTGAAGCTGAATCACTTCTCCATACTCTGGGTGCTCAATCACAGTACCATTACAGGCAAACTTCTACAAGGGAAAGAACGACACAAGCTTTTCAGCTTTGAGGTGTTGCAACCCTCTCAAGATCAAAAGACTTTTCAGTAACATACTGGTCACAAATCCCCAATGCACAGACAGCCAAAGAAAGATCACCTTCACGCTGCAGACTACTGGCTGCTCTCCATGCTAGATTCGACCCTCTCCAAGGCCTATTGCCCTTCTCAACTCCACTCACCTTCTTGAAGGCCTTCACCAATTTCTTTTTATCATAATCATCGGCAATGCCCTGGACAGTGGTGAGGGTTTTTCTGCCGTTCCTCTGCTGGATCCTTATATGGATGTAGTCTTCAGTTCCAGCAGGAAGTAAGTCATCACCCTTACTTGCATCAGCAAAGGGGTCTGAAAAAGAACCATGTTTAAGTGGACAGAACTCAACTGTGAACGAGGTGGACATCTGGCTCCACCAATCTCTCCCACTGGTGGGACAGTGGGCTGCTCTTGTCCTTGCCACACTGGACAAAGAAACAGATCACATCCTCCTAGGGGAGAGAGAAATCTGCATGGCAGCTTTCCAATTAAGCTCACACGCTGCTTTATATGAAGGCTCTCATAAGTCTGACCATCCCCATGTTAGTGATGCCAACCTCCAAGTGGGGGGCTGAAGATCTCCATGAATTATAATTGCTCTCCAGACTACATAAAACTTGTTTGAAACTGTACTTATTTGAAACACTCATGACACCACTGGAGAAGACGACTGCTTCAGGAGAGAGACTGAATTAAACCATACTGAGCTCCCTCCCCACTCTTCTAGGCTCCACCTTCATGTTCCTAGGTATTTCTAATCTTGGAGTTGGCAACCCTAATCTGTGTGTGTCTGTGATCCCCTCCCCCCATGACTGATAAAGACAATATCAAGTTAATTACTTCAACCTCAAATTTAAATTGAGGTATTATTAGAATTTTACAGGTTTTATTGTGACATTGCCTCTCACGTTATTCTTCCTTGTAGGCTGCCTTCAGGCCTTTGGGGAAGGTCAGCCTGGAACACCAACAAATGAATAAAATGTGGACCAGACGAAACACAATTCTTCTCCCCAACTCCTCCCCACAAGGCTCAAAAAGGGGACTTCAAATACGAAGCCCTTCCCTAACCCACTCGAGCTCCGCGCAGCTTTCCCGCTCTCCTCCCGGGCCAGACCCAGAACCCGCCATCTCTCCATCGGCCCCCCCCCCACGTGACAATAAGCGCCGCTCTGTCCCCAAGTCACGCCTCTGCGAGGGATGACGCAACAACTAGGAATGAGTAACTGCGTCACCGAAGGGAAGTGAAACCAGGGGAAGAAGGGGGGGGGAAATGGAGAAAACTATGCCGCCGAAGCCGGATTAGGCCTATTTGGTTTCTCCTGTTGGGCTTCTGTTTACTTCCACACCCTCCCAATCCTGCACTTTGCGCTGGGCAATTTTCTACCACTCCGATTTGTAGGCCTCTCCACGGCGTCTACACCGTACCAATTCCCTCCCCTCCCCCACACTAACCATCGCTCCACTCAACCTCCAGGAAACGTCCCGCGCGGAAACTCAGACCCCGCCCCTTTAGAATTTCCAAAGCAGAGTAAGACCCCGCCTCTTACTCAACGTTGGAAGGCCGCAGCCCCACCCCTTTCTCCTCATCCCCCTCCCTGCGCCATCTTTGGCCTGGTCTCCTTTCACCCTCCCGCCTTTTTCGGAGGCGGCCGGCCCCTCCTCACCGAAGGAGTGGAGGTTCTGGATAGCGGACATACGACGCGCTTCGCTTCCCTTCTTCCTGTGTCGAAGGCGGCAGCAGCAGGGTCGACGGCAGCGGCGAGGACGGCGGCGAAAGAACGCTTCAGCCTCTGCGGGGACGGCAAAAAAAGGGAAAGACGGCAGGAAGGGCGCGGCCAGACGGGCGTCGGTTTATATAGCGAAACCGCTTTTATGACGTCAACGCGCACAGGGAGGCGAGAGAAGAGATTGGCTGAGGGAAAAAAGGAGGCGAGGACAGTGACGGAGGAGGCGGAGCGGAAGGCTGCGCGTCACTCTCGCGTCCCGATTTGAAGGCAACCGATGCGCTTGCGTGGTTTTGATGCAGGCAAACAAGGGTGACCTTGTTTGTGATTGCATCACGGGGTAGAAATTGAGGAAGGGGATTGGCTGGAGAGAAACGGGCGTGCCAAGAAACCTTTGTCTCTTTTGCTTATCATCCTGTTGATACCGCATCTCCTCCTGCAGCACCAGGGGGCGCTAGCGCGCTTGGAGATGTTCAACTAAGAAGAAAAAAGGGACTGGGAAATGAGCACGGCGCATGCGTATTAACGAGGAGTCATTGCAAATAGAGGCGTGCTCTGGTAACTCGTTCATACGTAATACACTGATAAAGAAAAGTCACGGGTTTGAAAACGTCACATGTACTGCCAAAAGCGTGAAAGTGGGCTGAGTGCAATTAATGAAGTGATAAGGGAATGTACTTTGTTTGGGTCCAGAGGCACATCTGTCTAATTTTATTATATTTATTTTAATTACATTCATATATGTATTATATTTTTATTATATTTTTAGGCTTCAAACATTGAAATACAATCAACAAAACCACAAAACAATTAAAAATGCAGATGAGCTGTAAAATTAGTTTATTATATAACATAAAACATATGAAATGATGTATATAGACACACATACATACATGTGTGTGTGTGTACACATACACACAACACATGTGGTTAACTATATATATATATGGAATGACATGTGGGTGTGTATTCACACATACAAACATACATATATACGGCATTTTGTGGCATAGTAGTAATGATGACCAATACTGCTAGCAGTTTTGTGTTTTAAATGATTTGATTTCCCAAGTAAATGTTCGCATCTGAGAATGTTTGCAAATAGGGAGAGCCAGACTGACCCCTTCCGCACATGCAGAATAACCCACTTTCAGTGCACATTGAAGCTGGATTTTACTGTGCAGAATAGCAAAATCCACTTTCAAACAATTGTGAAAGTGGATTGAATGTGCATTATTCTGCACGTGCGGAAGGGGCCAGGGTTGCGTAGTGGTTGAGAGTGTGGGATTGATGGGATAATTGGATAACTAAACTGAGAACAATTTGCTCATACTTTTTAAATGTGGTTTTCTCCAAAGCATGAGCAAGTTGCTCTCAGTCCCATTTTCATGGAACTGGGTCTGTCTTCTAGTTAACCTTCACATTCTAGAGCAGGGGTCAGCAACCTTTACCTCCCGAAGAGCCATTTGGACCCGTTTTCCACAGCCCCAAAGATCTATGGAGCCACCTCTGGTTCAGCCCCTCCACTCCCCTTTCCTTCCAGCGCTGGGAGGCGGAGGCACCGGGCAGGGAAACCACCTCTGCCTGACGGAACAGGCAGTCGCCTGCGCTGTGGGGCACAGGGGGGATGGCGTCTGCGGCCTGCCCAGTGCCACTGCCTCTCGTGCTGCGGAAGGCAGGGAAACCCCCTCTGCCCGATGGAGCAGGCAGTCACCTGCTCCATGGGGCAGAGGGGGGATGGCGGCTGTGGGGATAGCAGAGGGGGGATGGTGGCTGCTTTGCAGGGACACACCCACGCTACCCTCCGACCTCCTGGGGTTGGAGGATAGCGTGGGCATGTCCCTACAGCCCGCCAGAGCAGTGCTGGAAGGAGAGGTGAGTGGAGGGGACGAGAAAAGCGGCCCCTCAACTCACCTTTCCTTCCAGCGCTGCTCTGGAGGGCTGGAGGGACACGCCCATGCTACCCTCCGACCTCCAGGCCAAGTGGAGCCTCAGTATAAGGCTGAAAGAGCCGCATGCAGCTCTGGAGCCACAGGTTGCATACCCCTGTTATGGAGGTTTCAGCTAACACAAGAATTTCTGTTAATCTTTTTTTAAGGACGGGGCGGCCTGGCAGTAATGCTTATATGTCCGTATCTCCTGCTACAGACAGCAAGATACAGCCTTGCAGTGGCTTACCGAGGCAAACTGGAGCCCTGGGCAAAACCTGAGTTTGAATCCCCCCCCCCCCCCACGGGCGACCACCCTTCCACACTGTGACCAAACAATGATTTTTTTCCCACCAGGTCATTTCAAAGTCACCATCACATTATAGAACATGCCCCAACTCACAAATCTGAACACAGCAATGGGCCATGCCACACAGCAGAAATAATTTTTTTGGAAACATTTTCAAAATGTTATCTCTGCTATCTCTTTTGTTACTCACATGCTACACTTCATTGTTACTCACTTGCCAGGCCACTCCTATTCAGATGCTCTCACCTGTTGACCTTTACTCACAGGTATATATACTCCACTTGCTTTCCTTTCCTACATCAGATCCTCTGAAGATGCCAGCCAAAGATGCAGGCGAAACATCAGGAGAGAATGCTGCCAGAACACGGCCATACACCCCGGAAACCACACAGCACCCCAGTGATTCTGGCCGTGAAAGCCTTTGACAATACATTTTCAAAATGCTTTCAAAATGTTTTATTACTGCTATGAAAACATTTTATGGTGTTGTATCCAGTCCCCCCAATTGGGGGAAACAGCATCACTTTCAATGTGATTTAAACAGGGAACCGCAGATTCTCCCTTGAAGGTGGATGTAAAAGGAGAATCTGGGCTCCCTAGTTTAAACAAATGATGCTGGAATCCACCCCCAAACAGCATAATTTTCAATGGTGTAAACTAGGGAGCCCAGATTCTCCTTTTAAATCCACCTTAAAGGGAGAATCTGGGGTCCCCAGTTTAAACAACATTGAAAGGGATGCTATTTTGGGAGGACTCTCCTCCACCCTGAAACAGCATCACTTTCAATGTTTAAACTGGGGACCTCAGATTCGCCCTTTAAATCCATGCCAAAGGGGGTGGATTTAATAATAATAATAACTATTAGGCATTGAGAGAATAAAAGAAAGAAAGAAAACAAGCATTGGCAGGAAGGGGGGATTTAAAACGAGAATCTGGGGAAATTTAGGGTGTGCCTGCTGTCAGGAATGCAATTATTAAGATAGCATCACCAAAATTTCAGAGTATCTTCATGATACCCTACTGATGATACCACCCAGGTTTGGTAAAGTTTGGTTCAGGGTCCATAACTTTGGACCCTCAAAAGTGTAGCCCCCATCTCCTATTAGTTCCCATTGGAAACAATGGGGGATGGGACGCCCACTTTGGGAGCCCATAACTTTTGACCCCCTGAACCAAACCTCCCAAAACCTGGGTGGTATCAGCAGGAGACTATCCTGATGATACCACCTAAGTTTAGTGAAATTTGGTTCAGGGAGTCCAAGGTTATGGATCCTCAAAAGGGTAGCCCCATCTACTATTAGCTCTTATTGGAAACAATGGGAGATGCGGGCACCCCCTTTGGGGTCCGTAACTTTAGACCCCCTGAATCAAACTTCACCAAACCTGGGTGGTATCATCAGGAGAGTCTCCCGAAACATCTCTGAAATTTTGGTGCTGCTAGCCAAAAAACCGCGCCCCCTGCAGGCCAAAAACGGAAAAAACACTGAAAATAGAAAAAAACCACAAACGAACCTGCATTTTTGGCGCCCACACAAGGGGGTGCCCTGGGCATCTGCCCACTTTGCCCAATGGGAGGAACACTTCTGCAGCCTTGGTTTGGTTATTGTAAGGGTGCTGCTTAACCTTGGAAGGTTGCCTCTGCCAAGGTTGGCGTGCAGCCCAGAATTGGGGGAGTGTTTTCAGTATCTGTAGTTCCATCTCTTGTATCTTCTGTTTCTTCTGCCTGTCTGTGTGAAACTGTTACAATGTAGTTTTCGGATGGGAACTACAGGTGTGTTTATCTAACTTTGGCGGGAACTGGGAGGGGAGCCTGTAAAAGTGGCTGCTTGAACGTTGGGAGGCCAGTTCCCGCATTGCTTGTGATTGACTTAGATTGCCTGATCAATAAAGAACTCAAATGTTACTTTTGGCCTGGACTTTGCAAGTTCCTTACAGTTATTCTCTTCTCACGTGGGTGCAGTTCATGTCTGTTGTGGGGAGAGGAAAGGTAAGGAGTTTGAAAGCTGCTTTGAGACTCCTTACAGGATAGAAAGGTGGGCTATAAATCCAAACTCTTCTTCCCCTTTGCTTCACCTGCCCTTCCGGTAGTCACATGGTCTCATGCATGCTGTATTCTAGTCAGGGGCTTAGCTAGTGAAAACAGTGCCCAGGGCAAGAAGTGAAATTGTTTTTTTGGGGGGGGGAGCTGGCTCCATTGATGTTTTGTCATGATATTTCCCTGTTGCCCCTGCCAAAAATGCTCCCTTAAAAATTAAACTTCCTTTCCTTCTAGTAGTCCGAGCAGCACTGAAATCAACAAGACACTGGGAGCAGCCAGGGAAGGTGCGAGGCCTCCCTGACCTTGTCTCCACTTCCACTGTCTTGCCAGCCTTGGCATCATGGCACTCAGATGGCTATAAGGAAAGTAAGCGGAAAAATTTATAGGAACAGTTCCTTCAGCTTACTTTCCTTTCAGCTGTCCGGGTGCCACAGTGCCGAGGCTTGCAAGACACTGGGGGCGGAGACAAGGCCAGAGAAGGAGTCTGCCCTCTCTGGCCTTGTCTCCACCCCCATTGTCTTGCCGGCCTGGCCCCCACTCGGATGACTGGAAGGAATGTAACTTGAATTTTAAAGGAATTGCCGGGTTTTTTGCAATGACAGCAGAGTGTGGGTAGCAGTGTCCAGGGCACCCGTAGCCACTTGGTGCCCAGGGTAAGCGCCCCGCTGGCCCTTGCTCATTACACCCTTGATTCTAGGCGGTGCCAAAGTTGTTGAGCTCGTGAACTTTTCAGGAAGTTTGAGAACAGTTTCTGGGTGCCACCATGGATTGGGGAGGGCTGGGCCAACTCCAAAATGGTGGCTGTGGTACTCTATTTCACTTCTGGTTGTTGTTGTAGCTTTTTTTTACCAGAAGTGGTGCAGGAGCCAGTGTTGGGTCCCCCCAATGGCAATGGGAGCCAAGGATTCCTACCCCAGCTGGGGGCTTGGCAGCTCTGCTTCATCTGAAGAATGTAAAGGATTCAATGGTGTTGATGAACGGGTCAGCCGCCTGGCCTTGCCCCCCCCCCCCCCCTCCCCCCCCCCCCCCCCCCCCCCCCCCCCCCCCCCCCCCCCCCCCCCCCCCCCCCCCCCGCCCCTCCCCCCCCCCCCCCACCCCCCCCCCCCCCCGCCGCCGCGCCCCCCCCCCCCACCCGCCCGCCCCCCCCCCCCCCACCCCCCCCCCTCCCACCCCCCCCCCCCCCCCCCCCCCCCACCCCCCCCCCCCCCCCCCCCCCCCCCCCCCCACCCCCCCCCCCCCCCACCCCCCCCCCCCCCCACCCCCCCCCCCCCCCACCCCCCCCCCCCCCCACCCCCCCCCCCCCCCACCCCCCCCCCCCCCCACCCCCCCCCCCCCCCACCCCCCCCCCCCCCCACCCCCCCCCCCCCCCACCCCCCCCCCCCCCCACCCCCCCCCCCCCCCACCCCCCCCCCCCCCCACCCCCCCCCCCCCCCACCCCCCCCCCCCCCCACCCCCCCCCCCCCCCACCCCCCCCCCCCCCCACCCCCCCCCCCCCCCACCCCCCCCCCCCCCCACCCCCCCCCCCCCCCACCCCCCCCCCCCCCCACCCCCCCCCCCCCCCACCCCCCCCCCCCCCCACCCCCCCCCCCCCCCACCCCCCCCCCCCCCCACCCCCCCCCCCCCCCACCCCCCCCCCCCCCCACCCCCCCCCCCCCCCACCCCCCCCCCCCCCCACCCCCCCCCCCCCCCACCCCCCCCCCCCCCCACCCCCCCCCCCCCCCACCCCCCCCCCCCCCCACCCCCCCCCCCCCCCACCCCCCCCCCCCCCCACCCCCCCCCCCCCCCACCCCCCCCCCCCCCCACCCCCCCCCCCCCCCACCCCCCCCCCCCCCCACCCCCCCCCCCCCCCACCCCCCCCCCCCCCCACCCCCCCCCCCCCCCACCCCCCCCCCCCCCCACCCCCCCCCCCCCCCACCCCCCCCCCCCCCCACCCCCCCCCCCCCCCACCCCCCCCCCCCCCCACCCCCCCCCCCCCCCACCCCCCCCCCCCCCCACCCCCCCCCCCCCCCACCCCCCCCCCCCCCCACCCCCCCCCCCCCCCACCCCCCCCCCCCCCCACCCCCCCCCCCCCCCACCCCCCCCCCCCCCCACCCCCCCCCCCCCCCACCCCCCCCCCCCCCCACCCCCCCCCCCCCCCACCCCCCCCCCCCCCCACCCCCCCCCCCCCCCACCCCCCCCCCCCCCCACCCCCCCCCCCCCCCACCCCCCCCCCCCCCCACCCCCCCCCCCCCCCACCCCCCCCCCCCCCCACCCCCCCCCCCCCCCACCCCCCCCCCCCCCCACCCCCCCCCCCCCCCACCCCCCCCCCCCCCCACCCCCCCCCCCCCCCACCCCCCCCCCCCCCCACCCCCCCCCCCCCCCACCCCCCCCCCCCCCCACCCCCCCCCCCCCCCACCCCCCCCCCCCCCCACCCCCCCCCCCCCCCACCCCCCCCCCCCCCCACCCCCCCCCCCCCCCACCCCCCCCCCCCCCCACCCCCCCCCCCCCCCACCCCCCCCCCCCCCCACCCCCCCCCCCCCCCACCCCCCCCCCCCCCCACCCCCCCCCCCCCCCACCCCCCCCCCCCCCCACCCCCCCCCCCCCCCACCCCCCCCCCCCCCCACCCCCCCCCCCCCCCACCCCCCCCCCCCCCCACCCCCCCCCCCCCCCACCCCCCCCCCCCCCCACCCCCCCCCCCCCCCACCCCCCCCCCCCCCCACCCCCCCCCCCCCCCACCCCCCCCCCCCCCCACCCCCCCCCCCCCCCACCCCCCCCCCCCCCCACCCCCCCCCCCCCCCACCCCCCCCCCCCCCCACCCCCCCCCCCCCCCACCCCCCCCCCCCCCCACCCCCCCCCCCCCCCACCCCCCCCCCCCCCCACCCCCCCCCCCCCCCACCCCCCCCCCCCCCCACCCCCCCCCCCCCCCACCCCCCCCCCCCCCCACCCCCCCCCCCCCCCACCCCCCCCCCCCCCCACCCCCCCCCCCCCCCACCCCCCCCCCCCCCCACCCCCCCCCCCCCCCACCCCCCCCCCCCCCCACCCCCCCCCCCCCCCACCCCCCCCCCCCCCCACCCCCCCCCCCCCCCACCCCCCCCCCCCCCCACCCCCCCCCCCCCCCACCCCCCCCCCCCCCCACCCCCCCCCCCCCCCACCCCCCCCCCCCCCCACCCCCCCCCCCCCCCACCCCCCCCCCCCCCCACCCCCCCCCCCCCCCACCCCCCCCCCCCCCCACCCCCCCCCCCCCCCACCCCCCCCCCCCCCCACCCCCCCCCCCCCCCACCCCCCCCCCCCCCCACCCCCCCCCCCCCCCACCCCCCCCCCCCCCCACCCCCCCCCCCCCCCACCCCCCCCCCCCCCCACCCCCCCCCCCCCCCACCCCCCCCCCCCCCCACCCCCCCCCCCCCCCACCCCCCCCCCCCCCCACCCCCCCCCCCCCCCACCCCCCCCCCCCCCCACCCCCCCCCCCCCCCACCCCCCCCCCCCCCCACCCCCCCCCCCCCCCACCCCCCCCCCCCCCCACCCCCCCCCCCCCCCACCCCCCCCCCCCCCCACCCCCCCCCCCCCCCACCCCCCCCCCCCCCCACCCCCCCCCCCCCCCACCCCCCCCCCCCCCCACCCCCCCCCCCCCCCACCCCCCCCCCCCCCCACCCCCCCCCCCCCCCACCCCCCCCCCCCCCCACCCCCCCCCCTCCCCACCCCCCTCCTCCCCCACGCCCCCCCTCCCCCCACCCCCCCCCCCCCCCACCCCCCGCCCCCCCTCCACCCCCCCTGCCCCCCCCCCCCCACCCCCCCCCGCCCACCCCACCCCACTCCCCCCCCCCCCCCCCCCCCCCCCCCCCGCCCTCCCCATCCCCCCCCCCACCTCCCCCCTCCCCCCCCCCCCCCACCGCCCCCCCCCCCCCCCTCCCCCCCCCCCACCCCCCCCCACCCCCACCACCCCCCCCCGCCGCCCCCCCCCACCCCCCCTCCTCCCCCCCCCCGCCCACCGCCCCCCCCCCCCATCGGCACCCCCCCCCCCACCCCCCAGCGAGGGCGGCGCGGCTGCGATGCAGCAGCGCCCCCTGTGCGAATGGCGGCCTGGAGGCGGCCTGGAGACGGCCGTCTCCAGGCCGCCATTTAATGCCCGTGCGGAAACGGCCACAGTTTCTTTCCAGGTTACAGCAATTGCCATGGAGGAAATTTGGAGGATGGATTGTATGGTGTTGCAAGCCTGCTGAACTTCCTTCCTTCCCTCCCCAAACTCTGCCTTTCTTACACATTTTCCCCAAATCACCAATCATTTCTTAAGGCGGAGTTGGCAACCCTGTTAGCCTCAATGTGGTTTGCAGTGCAATTTAACTCATGTTTATCTCATGCAGCAATTGCTCAGGGAAAATATACTGAACATGTTCAAGATGCCGTTCAAGATATCATTTCGGCACATGGTGATGTCAACAGTTTTTGGATCGAAATCCTGTTCTTGACTCAAGAAAGAGAATCCCTGTACTTCAAGGCCTTTCAGATGTTTTGATTTTGGGTCCTCTTCCTCAAGGTTGTAACTCTCCTGAGTGTTCAAACCCATTTCAGCAAATTAGAGTCCACCACTCTTAACCATTGCAACACACTGGCCCCTTGAGTATACCTTAAGGGTATATGAGCTCCCCTCTATGTATAAGTTCACTGTATGAGCTCACTTGATCATTCTGGTCATCTCCAGAGGTCATGCTTCAAAGCCGCATGGTGTAGTGGTGAAGAGTGGTAGACTCTACCCTGAGGACCAGGTTTGTTTCCCACTCCTGCACTCCTCCACATGAAGACTGCTGGGTGGCCTTGGGCCTGTCACAGTTCTCTCAGAATTCTCTCAGCCCCACCTGCCTCACAATGTGTCTGTTGTGGGGAGGGGAAGGGGAAAAGAGTTTGTCAGCTGCTTTGAGTCTCCCTTCGAGGATGGGGCGGCCTATAAATCGAATAATAAATAAATAAATAAATAAATAAATTTACAAGCAAGCCTTTATCGGCATAGACAACAGTACAACAATATTAAAAAACGGATTAAAAAGCATATACAATACAGGAAATAAATGTTAGGTCGACGGAAATCTACTGGCGTTTAGTAATTTCCAAGAGAAAGTCTGCCACTATCATACAGAGAGAAGGATCAGGATTGTCCAACAAGTAGTGTACTTTAATTAAATTGGGGAGATGGGGTAAATGCATAGGAGTAAGATTGGCCTCAGACGCTTAATGAAGCGCTGTGTGAATTACTGTGAATCCAACAGACTGACAATTAATTATGAAAAAACCAAGGTATTGGTCTTCTCTAGGCGCTTTAAGAAGCTCACATGGGCAATGAAAAGCACCCAAATTGAACGGGGTAAAAATTCAAATTCCTCCTCTTCTTTTTCTACCCCCCACCCCCCGAGTTGTTTGTCTTCCTCCATCACTCTCTTCCACCAGCATGTGAAGACTTTTTTGCTTTGTTTAGTGTTCCATCACAAACTCCCATTGGCTCTCCTCCATCTTCATCTCTGTTTAGTATATTTAGATCTTTTAGCAATTTTGTTTTAGAGCCTTGCTTTTATTTGATTTGTTTCAATAAAATGTATTTTTAAAAATTTTCAAGTCTTTTTATATGTATCTGTATTTTAACATTTTAACATTGTGAGATGTAGTTTTGTCCAGTGGTTAAAGTATCAGAACAGGACCTAGGAGACCCGGGTTCAGAGCCCCTCTCTGCCATGCAAGCTTGCCGGGCGATCTTGGGGCAGTCACAAACTCTCAGCCTAACCTACCTCACAGGGTGATTGTGAGGATACAACAGAGAAGGAAAGAATGATATTGTGTCCCTTCTGTGTTGGGTCCGCACTGAGGAGAAAGGTAGAGTATAAAAGAAGTGAATGAATAAGGTGTTTTGGTTCTTTGCTGCTGTAGGGACTCTTAAGATAGATGGGAAGGCACTGTACAAATTTTTTAAATTACAGGTGTTGAACTCATTTGTTATGAGGGCTGGATATGACATAAATGTGTTTTGGTCAGGTTGGGCCCTGGCGGGGCGGGGGGATGTGGTAACTTCATCTGGCCCCAGAATGACACTGGAAGGGTAGCCAGACTGGTGAGCTGTCTTTAGGGGGCTTATCAGGCTCACAGACCAGCTGAAGTAACCCCCTTTCAGGGGCTCCTGGTTGGGAGCAAGGGAGGGTTATTCTCCAGCTGACTCGCTAGCATGAGAAGCCCACTCAAGAAGCCAGATCTACCCCCCCAGGCCACGTTTGGCACCCCTGTTTTAAGTAAACAATACTGGCCTGGAAAATCAAGCTCCATATTATCTTTTTGCATAATGTTAACAAAATGGTGTCAGCTCCTCAAGAATGTTCCCAGTTGTTTCTTGTTGAATTGGCTCAGTAAGTTCCGCCAGTTCTTCTCATCTCCAGGATGTAACAAAACATTGTGAGAAACGGGGTCAACAAGACTGGTGTCAATAATTGGCTACTAAAATTACGTGACCTTCCCTTCTGGTTTAAATAGTTGCAATTTAACAGCACAGTTTCCCCTGATCTTACGAGTTGAAATAAACTTTTGAACTGCTTCTATCTAATTTTGACAACCTGACAGATACGTGATCTAAACTTTGTTAGATATTCCTTTGTAATGAGGATCATCTCAGTAATATTAGAAAAGAAATGGGAGTGAAATGTAATATAAGGATAGGGTAATCAACAGGCCTGAAGAAAAACGTTCGATCCTTTTAACTAATGTGTTTCTCAATGCATGGAAATAGGTCACTGGATTATTTCATATTATGAGGGTAAATAACATCACCTGCTAAATCACATCTTATTAAACTTCTGTTCAAGGGATGGAACATTATTTTACCTTCAGGCAGTTGGCAAGGATACTTCTGACTCAGTGCTCTTGGTATTAGAGTCCTAATCAAATCTCCCTTCCCTCCCCTCCCTCCAAGAATTGTAATGCTCCTAATAATTTGTGTTGAAAGTGGTTTTATTATCATTAGAATCATATATTTGGAAGAGACTACAAGGGCCATCATCCAGTCCCCTGCTATGCAGAAGATACAATCAAAGCACTTTGAAGCAAAAGAAAACTCTGACATACGGTGGAGTTGCTTTGTCATCCAAAGATACTGGGGAAAAACAATACTTGCATTTGAGATCATAGGTACAAGCTTTACCTTTGAGCTGCTGGATATATTTTTATGCATGTACTACTTACCCTGTAGCAGTTTGATTTGCAGTAGAGCTTCCCCACTTTTTTTGTTTACCCAAAGATTTCTCCTCCTGTGAAGTATCCCTAGTTGAGCTGAGCTGCCATTTTGCCCTCCTGATGCTTCCTTGCTGTTTCTGTACAACCTCCATTTGGGGGGGGGGTTGCCTTCCACCCTTTTTTCCCTGTGAAGGGAGATGAAAAGTTGCACCTCTGGAGCTTTTGGAAACCATGAGGATTCTCTGATCTGAAGGCGGGGTGACTGCCGAAGAGGGGAAATTGCATGCATAACTGAGAATCCAACCCAAAGGGAATGTAGGCTCAATGCAGATGAGAATTTAATTCCCATCCCTAGCACTACTTACCTTCAGAGTGTAAATGCAAAATATTTGCCTTTACCAGCTGGATGCTAAACAATGAGGAAGCAAGCAAGTCTTACTACATGTATAGAATAGTTAAACCCTCTCCAAGCCTGTAATATAAGCGCAGTAATGGATCAAAAGTGGGAATTTTATGCATAAGAATGCCTACTGGAAATTGTTAGTTTGGTGAGAACATCTGCTGACTCTTTAGGCTGGAAGACTCTGTTCAATTAAATACTGAACTACTCCCTTGTGTTGAACATTAAAGAAAACATGGGTTTTGTTGTGAGTTTCCACTGCTTAATATCCAGGCAAACATCAGGGAGGATCCAGATGCTATGGAATATAAAATCCATCCCACCTTGGGTTTGTGAGTGAAGGGAGGGACCATCAGCATTGACATTCCTGGGAATTCACACCTCTGCTTTCAGATACCGTATGTCTTTGGTAGGGGGCTGCCCTGCACTTTGAGAACTGCTGCTATACTGGAGGGATGTCCTGGAAGGTAGTTAAATACAAAGGCAGCAAGTCCCTATTATATCTTGTCTCCTTGCTCTGGAACTGCCTCAAGGCAAAAAACTCCTTCTAACCGGCTTATCTTCAAGGTTCTTCCTTTCCCCTCTTCATCATAACCTCAGTATCTGGAATGTCTTGCAGCCAGAGATCAGGGGGGTGGGGGTTAGAGCTGAAGAATGACTTCTGGGACACCTTCTGAGTCATTATGAAACTTCATGTACAGTTCCATCCTGTGGCCCAGTTGCCTCTGACCTCGAGCATGTTGTAAAACTGGAGCAAAGCTCACTTGGTGGGCCTGGGTTTGTTCTGGCTTGTATCTTAATTATTCTCAAGCCTGAGGGTTTGGTCACTTCAGAAGTAGTTGGGTTGGAGTTTCCGACAAAAAGTCTAGAATAGAGGTCTGCAACCTGCGGCTCTCCACATGTTCATGGACTACAATTCCCAATTGGCCATGGTGGCAGGGGCTGATGGGAACTGTAGTCCATGAACATCTGGAGAGCCGCAGGTTGCAGACCCTAGAAGAAACAGTATCTTATTAGAGCTTCAATGAACCAGAAGGGAAACACGTATAATGGAAGGAAACAGCCTCTTTTCTCTTTGTTTTATTTCTGTCTCTCTTATTTTTATTCCATCCATCTGAATTTAGGAAGGCATCCATTATTTTTTTTAAAAAAAATCTTTCTTTAAAAATATATATAAAAGAAAAGACTGAAAATCCAGCAACTGAATAGAGATTAAAAACGAGAGAGAAAATATATACATGTATTCATTTATGTATTTAGTTAGTTATTTACATTGAGACAAAAATATAACAACCCACATGTCTGGTTGCTTATTCACATTCCATGATGTTTAGCAGCTTTTCCAGAATGAGAGAAAATCCTCACAACAGCAATTGATGGCTTCAATATATATAGTTAAGCCTTCATAATACAACTTTTTCATGATCTGAATTTTGGAACTACACAAGGGTTCACACACACACACACACACACACACACACACACACACACACACACACACACACACACACACACACACACACACACACACACACCCGCAACTGCATATTTTGAGCCTGGTTGCACATTTTGTTCAAAAGTTCTGCAATGCTACATTAGTAAATCTATATCAATAGTGAATGGCACCAACAAAAGGGGAACAAAATTCTTGGAGGGGTAAAAGTGTAATACAGCAACAGAAGAATGTACCAACAATGAGCTACAGCCTGCAGTCCTGGTGGGTGACCTTGGGCCAGTCACAGTTTGCTCAGAACTCTCTCAGCCTCACCTGTCTCACAAGGTGCTTGTTGTGGGGAAAGGAAGGGAAGGAGCTTGTAAGTCACCTTGAGTATCCTTACAGGAGAGAAAAATGGCATATAAATCTAACCTCCTCCTCCTCCTCCTCCTCCTCCTCCTCCTCCTCCTTCTTCTTCTTCTTCTTCTTCTTCTTCTTCTTCTTCTTCTTCTTCTTCTTCTTCTTCTTCTTCTTCTTCTTCTTCTTCTTCTTCTTCTTCTTCTTCTTCATGATGATGACCCCAGCTATGAGGGTTTCAATGCAATGTTCTTTTGCTGTTGCCTTTCACCATGCAGCAATCCCGGTCTTTCTAGGTGGTCTCCCATTCAAGAACTAGCTGTGGGTGACCCTGCTTAGCTCCCAAGTCCTCCATGATTTGTGGTCAAATTAGGCTATTCAGGCTGCTTAATGAATATATGAAGATACACCTTAATAGTTCTGTTTAGCATAGGGTTGCCAGGCTGTGGCTGGTAGGGTTGCCAGTCTCCAGGCAGTGGCTGGAGATCTCCCATATTACAACTGATGAGTACACCTGGAGAAAATGGCTATTTTGGAAGATGGACCCTATGGCATTGAAGTCTAACCCCACCTCTCTAACCCCGCCTTCCTCAGGCTCTACCCCCAAAATCTCCATGTATTTCTCAACCCAAAGCTGGCACCCTAGTTTAGAACAGGGATACTCCTAAGTGCCTTGATTCTCTTCAAGTTGTTGCCTTCAGTCTGTTCTTCTCACAAGTTCAAATCAGCTGTGTATCTGCATTCCTGGAATGACCTGGAGATTGCATGGGTGGGGAAATGGTACACAGGACATTTCTTCAGGGTTATCTGGGCATCCATCTGACACTGACAAACTGCCCGCAGTCCAAATCTGGATGTTGCAATGGCCTTGCAATTGGGGGTGGGGGGTGGAGAAAAAAATTATTTTGAGCTTGGTTTCCAAAACAAATGCCTTTCTGGTTGTCTGTTCATATGGAGAACAAGATGGTTTGGTGGGGAGAGGGCCAGAGTTCGTCCTGCCCCATAGCTCACCTATATAAGGGAACTCCTCAGTGTTTTTACGGCTGACTTCCCTTTCTGCATTGCCTTCTGCTACACGAACCATGACTAGTTTCTCAAGCAGTAGCCAGACCTTCTCGGGAGGTTTCCGGGGACCCAGAGAAGGAAGTTTGCTTGCTTTAGCTGGATCTCAGCAATTGTTGAATATCTTTGGGGGGAGCAGGATGGCCAGTAGCTTCTTACCTCGTGCTAAGGATGGGCTGATAAAGCGTTATGGGCAAGAGACCAGCATTCTGGATATTAATGAAAAAGACACCATGCAGGATTTGAATGACCGCCTCGCTGCCTACCTGGAAAGGGTGAGTGACTGAATACTGTGACCCAGCACTGAAAGAGATCAGGTACAGCCGTGTTTGAATCCCTGCACTGGTTTATTGGGGGTGTAGCAGAACCACCAGTAGTTATAGATTTTTAAGTTTATTTTTCCTATTAAAAAAAGGTTCAGTCTGTGTCATCTCAGAATGGGATGAAAAGAAATGAGAAATGCTTAATTTTAATGAGAGATGTTGCAAGTTGGCTCTGAGTTGGGAACTCTGCATGTTAAATGTGGGGACAAGATGCTCAGTGATGAGGTGCAAGCATTCTTGACATGCTCAGAAGTACCTTGCTCATGTCATTTGTGACATTAATCTGAATTCTTTTCAGGATCTCTCCCAAGCCATACGACTAGTTAATTAACATCAGCATAACTAACTCAGAGGGGTGCTGGAGAACTTTCCAGTGGATTATGCTCTGGGTGCCAGATGATCAATTCATCTCTTAGCCTTGTTGTGTGTGAAATGTCAAGTCACAGTTTACTTAGGGTGACCTGGGTAGGGTTTTCAAAGGAAGAGACCAATAAAGGTGGTTTGTTATTGCCTGCCTCTTCATCATGACCCTGGTATTGTCTGGTGGTTTCTCATCCAAATTTTAACTAAAGCCTCCAACTTTGTTAGTAACCACAATTCGCTGGCAGCTCCCATCTCTGGCTGTTTGAAAAGGCACAAATGCAGTGGGTATTCTCCAAAAGCACCCAGCTGCCCTCTCTAACAGTCATATTTAACAATCCTTCTGCAAAAGAAGACCTTTGCAGTTTCAGGCCATCCTCCCTTCATCTGATCACCTCACTCAATTTAGCTTTCTCGTTTCTGTATCAGGTGAAATCTCTGGAAGAATCTAACAGAAAACTGGAACAGTGCATCCAGGAAACATATGCAAAGCGAGCATCAACTGGGACTCCCGACCTGACTGGATATTTCAGTACTATCACTGAACTGAGGGCTCAGGTAATCTGAATTACTCATCATCAGGTATCTGAGGAAGGGTGCTTTCACTCTTATACCCTGCTGTTTGTCTCTAAGGCGATACGGGACTCAAATCATGCTCTTTCCTGAAGACCAACATAGCTGCCCGTCCCAAAGCTGGATGTATTTATTCATCATGAGGCATTTCACTGTTCCATTCCATCCCACTGAATTCCTGTTAGGTCCGCAGATGGAGATAAAATGTAGGGTTGCACAAAGCAGCTTAATAAACAAAAAGAAAAGTTTGGATTTATACCCCACCTTTCTCTCCTGTAAGGAGGCTCACAGTGACTTACAAACTCCTTCCCCTTCCCCTCCTCACAACAAGCACCTTGTGATATTGGTGGGGCTGAGAAAGTTCTGAACTGTGACTAGCCCAAAGTCACCCAGGAGACTTCCTGTGTAGGAGCAGGGAAACATATCCAGTTCATCAGACAAGAGTCCGCTGCTCATATGGAAGACTGGGGAATCAAACCCCAAAAACTCTAGATTAGAGTCCACTGCTCTTAACCACTACACCACACCGACTCTCCTTGGGAAGATTTAGGATCAGGGTCAGCAACCTTTTATAATCAGTGAGCCAACCATATTAACTTTTAGGGCAAGAGGTAAAAAAGCAGCTGGTATAAATAGTGTTGCCAACTCTGGGTTGGAAATACCTGGAAGTTTTGAGGCTGGAGCCTGAGGAGGGCGGGGATTGGGGAGGGGAGGGATTTCAGTCGGGTATAATGTCATAGAACCTGCCCTCCAGAGTAGCCATTTTCTCCAGGGGAACTGATCTAGGTTGTCTAGAGATCTATTGTAAGAGCGGTACCAGTGGTGGGATTCAAATAATTTAACAACTGATTGCTTACAAGCACCATTTTAACAACCGGTTCTGCTGAAGTGGTGCAAACCTGCTGAATCCCACCACTGAGCGGTACCATCTATTGACAACCCTAGTTATAACAAAGGCTCTGCATTATAAGGTTGCCGACTCTGGGTTGGGAAATTCTTGACAATTTTGGGTTAAAGCATGGAGAGGGTATGGTGGGGGAAGGGGTGGGGTGGGGTGGGGTGGGGAGAGACCTCAGTGGGATATGATGCCCTAGTCATTTTCACCAGGGGAAATCAGGAATCGATCTCTGTAGTCTGGAGATCAGTAGTAACTCCTGGGGATCAACAGTCTCCACTTGGATGCTAACCAAACATAATGAATGTGGGGTAGGTTGCTGAAAGGTTAGCAATTCAAGCAAGCACCTATATGGCTAATAATACTCTCGTTCCAGTATCTCTAATATTCAATAAACACTTAATCAATTACAGTAAGGTTTTATACTGTGTTAAACTTAACAACATAAACAATATGTACACAGGTTTATTATTATTGTGTGATAATTTACACAATGATTCCTCTGCAAAGGGCTCACAGCAACAAATTAACACAAACAATGGCCCCTTCTGCACATGCAGAATAATGCACATTCAATCCACTTTCATAATTGTTTGAAAGTGGATCTTGCTATTCTGCACAGCTTCAAAGTGCATTGAAAGTGGATTGAAAGTGCATTATTCTGCATGTGCGGAAGGGGCCTATATGTACTTGGGCTGCCATTCCCCGGTTGTTGAATGATTTCATGAAACCTTCACAGTGGCCCATTATCCTGTGTAATATTAAGAAATGATTATTGTCAAAACACATTTCAGAAACAATATGATAACATTACAAAGTAAATGGAATGTAAGCTACTTGTAATTTTCAAAAAAAATATATCCTTTTCCACTTGGATGCTGGCAACCCTATAAACTGCATAACTGAAAACAAACAACTTGACATTATTGATAACTTTCATGACAATTAATAATCCATGCAGTTTTCAGAGCCCAAATGCCGGCCATCACAAGACCTCTATTAGGAAACAGCCCAGACACAAGATCTTAACATGTCACAAATATACAAGCTTCTCTAAGACGACTGTCAGCACCCACAAACATCTTTGACTGCCATTGCCTTCACTTCCTGGTGATTCTAGCATCCTTAAATATTTGGTATAGTATACACTGGATACAGTACATATATCATGGAATAGTATACACTGTAAAAACCAAACCTAACAAAAAGAAAACCACACTTGGGCTACAGCCAAAAAATTACAATTGTGTACACAAATATATAAAGTGCAGAAGTGCTATATGTTTTTAATACTTCTGTGCAAGCGTGTCTGCTAAAATGCAGAAACTGCAAAATAGTTATGACTCAAGAGCAGGGGTCCCCAAACTTTTTAAACAGGGGGCCAGTTCACTGTCCCTCAGACTGTTGGAGGGCCGGACTAAAAAAAACTATGAACAAATTCCTATGCACAAATGATTGTAAAATGTTTGATTTCACCTTTCAGCCTTTCTGTCATGGTCTATTTTTAGAACAGTGACCAAAGTATGTCAAGTACAGGGTGGGCTCCAAATATTGTTGGGGAGGCTGTGGAATACCTTCCCCTGTAAAAAAAAAAGCAGAACTTTCCCAATGAAGCATTCCATCTAACCCAGGATCAGGTATCTTCCTGGGTTCTTTCCTCCTAGCAGCCAGCCGATTAGCCAGCCTGGCTGATGCCAATGGGAGTGGGCGGAACAGAAAGCCTGAGAGCAACACATGGAGTAGCCGAGAGGGAAGGGCGGAGCTGGCGTTGCCACATGTAAGGTTTCCAACTCTGGGTCAGAAAATGCATGGAGATTTGGGGGTGCCATCATGTAACTGCAATCAACAGCCGTTGGGGCCAGTTCCTCCTCTCCCTCGAGCCCCCACTGCACATGAATGGAGCCATCGCTGCCATGCCTGGCGGGCCGGATAAATGCCTTCAGGGGGCCACATTTGGCCCCCGGGCCGTAGTTTGGGGACCCCTGCTCAAGAGTCTCCAACAGAGCACCATATCCAAGTACATTGTGCAATTCTCAAAGTCCTCTAGGTGGCAGTCTCAATGTCCACCATTCAACAACAGTCCATAATATTAAATTCAAAGATGAGCACCCCAGTTTTATGCCCGTTTTGTGATACAAAACCACTTCATTAGCACATATGTTCCATCTTCCATGTGTTCTTTAGGGGATGCTAGTCTTCTTCAGATAATTAACAGCAGATTCTTGTGTTTGTTATAAGTCCCATCTAAGCCAGGCTGCCTGTAGTCTCTTCCACGCAGACTGTTGAGTATATATTATGCCAGTAAAGGCTCTGACATTTTTAAAAAATAGAGTATATAGTTTATATATTTGTGCTTTTTTTATTGTAGCCTAGGTAAGGTTCTATAGTGAGCCACAAGGTTACAAGACAGTTTCTGTGATAACATCTGGCAGTGACTCTCAGTCGAATTTTACATTACTGAATTTATTTTATTTTTTTAACAACTTGAACTTCTATTTGTGAAGATGCAAATCAATGATCATGTATCAGGTTGTGTTTGTATGTATTTGTATGTGTGCATCTGTTATGGGAACCATCCCCATGACAAAACTGAACTTCTCCAGCTGAAGATAACTCTAAAGATGGCTTATTCTTCATACAATTGGTTCTTCGGGTGATTATTTGGTACTTTTTTACCAGTACTTTTTTGGTACTTTTTACCAGTACTTATTTGGTACTTTTTTGCCTTGTGCTGCTGGCATACAAATTTGCTAAGAGAATCTTCCAGATCAGCAACCTCCAAATCCTCTTGGTAGGATTGCCAGATCCCCCTTGGCAGGGGGGGGGGATAGGATCAGAGGCGTAGTGCCAAGGGGGAGGGGGGGGCGTGTGACACACCGGGAGTGCACCGGTGCGGGGGCATTCTGGGGCATGACGGGGGTGGGCAGGAGTACAGGGCGTGGATAGGATTGCCAGATCCAGGTTGGGAAACTCCTGGAGATTTGGGGATGGAGCCCGGGGAGGACGGAGACCTCAGTGGAACACAATCCTGCAGACGCCACCTTCCAAAGCTGCCATTTTATCCAGGGGAGATGACCTCTGTAGTCGGGAATGAGTTGTGATTCCAGGGGATCCCCAGATCCCACCTGGAGGCTGGCATCCCTACCACTTGGCCAGTCTGTTGTCCTGTGGAGTAGCAACGTTGAGACAAACTGACCTCTTTTCTCTCTCTCTGCAGATCGAAGAAGAGACCCTGAGAAATGCTGAGCTGCTCCTACAGATCGATAATGCCAAAATGGCTGCTGATGATTTCAGAGTGAAGTAAGGCCCTTTTGTCATAGCCCTCCCCACTTTTGATTAAAAACATAATATTTCATGAGGGGAACCTGTGAGAACAAATAAAGGTGGGAGGGGGATTCTCATTCTCCCTCCAGATCTGGTTCTGCTTCCCCTGTTGTCCCCACTTTCCCCTGTCTGGAGCTGGCTTAGGGTTGCCAGCCTCCAGGTGGGGACTTGAGATCTCCTGGAATTACAACTGATCTCCAGACTACAACTGAATTACAACTGATCTTCCCTGGAGATCAATTTCCTTGGAGAAAATGGCAGCTTCAGAGGGTGGATTCTATGGCATTATAGTTCCTGCCCAAGGGCCTATATTAGGGGTGGCCAATCTATGGTGCTCCAGATGTTCATGGACTACAATTCCCATCAGCCCCCTCCAGCATGGCCAATTGGGAATTGTAGTCCATGAACATCTGGAGCACCATAGGTTGGCCACCCCTGGCCTATATCCTGCATCCCAGGATGCCATTAAAACTACCGCTTTAATCTGGGCCCCAGTCTTCACCTTGCATACCACCTGGTTTTGTGGTCTTTTGAGAACTTTGAGAACATGCTCTGTCCAGACTGCTTTGTGTCCCCTCCTAATAGGTTTGAATCAGAGTTGGCCATGCACCTGTCTGTGGAAAGGGACCTTGGCAACCTGCGCAAGGCGCTGGAGGAACTCAACGCGAGCCAAGGCAGTCTGCAGGTGCAAGTGGACAATCTCCAGGAAGAACTGGCTTTTCTCAAGAGGAACCACCAGGAGGTGAGAGGGGACATGGAGGGGAGGCCTTGATGGTATGTGGGCCAGGCAGATACTTGGTGGAAGTACCCACCTACTCACTGCTTCCTAGCAGTTGCCCAAGGCTAAATTATTACTTGATGTTAGATTATCACTTGAAGATCATGTGGGTAATTTGCTTTTCTCCTCCTGGGATAGGTTTGCCAGTTCTGTGGATCTGACCTGATACTTCAGGGTCTCAGTTCTCAAGGTCTTCAAGAGAAGAAATAAATTCTCTGACTGGGATGGAGGAGGGGGGGAAACAACATGGAGAATCAAAAGGGCAGGCTATTTTGTGTCTAGCTGGAGGACAGATTATTCATTTGCTTGCGTGTTTGAATTTTTGAGTCACCACTCATCCAAAGAGCCTGGCGGCATTTCACAACATTAAAACGGGGAGGGAGGGGGGAAGGCTCAATGCTTTGGCTCATAAAATTGTACCATTAAAGGAAAGGAACAGTATAAATGAGTTAAAAACAACATGGAATGTTTTTGCTTTTGGACCTGCCACTGTGATCCTTAGGCTGTACCTCTGAGCCATCGGAAGGATGTTTTGGATGAATCAGTGATGCAGGTATAGATTTTTTATGGGGTGGGTTCAGGGGCAGGGCCACACCCCCACCTGCCCCTGAGGGTGTGGCCACACCTCCCTAAGGCCTGCCCTGGTCTCAGTAGTTATAAAAGCAGCTCTCTGAGGCCAGGGACAGCAGATTCCCCTGCCCTGCCCCCCCCCTCCACCGGCTGGGCTGCCAGCCGGCAGCCAGAAGTCCCTTCTGCCCTCCCCTCCTGGCAGAGGCGTAGCTAGGAAAAATGGAGCCCGGTGCAAAATCTGAGTTTTGCACCTCCCCCCCATGGGCGGACACTGTGATGCTGGAATCCACCCCCAAACAGCATCACTTTCAATGGTGTTTAAACTAGGGAGCCCAGATTCTCCTTTTAAATCCACCTTAAAGGGAGAATCTGGGGTCCCCAGTTAAGAAAACATTGAAAGTGATGCTGTTTTGGGGTGGATTATCCCCCACCCTGAAACATCATCACTTTCAATGTGTAAACTGGGGACCTCAGATTCTCCCTTTAAATCCATGCCGAAGGGAGTGGATTTAAAAGAAGAATCTGGGGAAATTGGGGGGGTGGGGTGCCTGCTGTCATGGGTGTAATTGTTAAGCTAGCAGCACCAAACTTTCAGGATATCTTTAGGAGACTCTCTTGATGATACCACCCAGGTTTGGTGAGGTTTGGTTCAGGGGGTCCAAAGTTATGAACCCTCAAAGTGTAGCCCCGATCTTCTATTAGCTCCTATTGGAAACAATGGGGGTTGGGGCACTCCCTTTGGGAGTCCATAACTTTGGACCCCCTGAACCAAACCCCACCAAACCTGGTTGGTATCATCAGGAGAGTCTCCCAACAAATCCCTGAAACTTTGGTGCTAGCCTAAAAGCTGCGCCCCAACAGGCCAAAAACTGGGGAAAAAACTAAAATACAAAAAACCACAAATGGGGGCGGAGCTTCGGATATGCAATAGGGGGGTTGAACCCAGGAAAAAACCCCTTACCTACATCCTTTGAATGAATGTTTTGCTCCTAAATCACCTGGTGTGGTCCTCTGCCTCCACCAGGTACCCCTAGTCTCTGCTTTCACAGACCTTCCCCCCAATCCAGTGGGTACCAGCCCTTGTTTCTCAGACTCCTTCTCCGATCTGATGCTACAAAGATCTGCAACCTATTCCTATGGATTTTGGACACTTTTGGAGTAAAAAGTGATGATATCTATGATCCGGAACAGACAGGTTTTGGCTGAGAGTCCTTTGTCAAAGCCAGCAGCATCTTCCCTGGCTCAGAGGGGATTTTGCCACCATCACTTATTCTTCAGCATGACTGCAAATCTGAAAGGACCATCAGTAGAGGAATCTTTGTTTGAACCATTTTGGGTGAATGGCATGGAATGGGGGACCAGTGAAATGAACAAAGAAGTATCTGTGGATTAAAAATTATGATTTATTTTAGGCTACTGAGTACAAAATTTAAAGGGCTAAATCAGATTTAGGGGCTCTGGAAAACTGACCTTTTACCAACATACCATTTGGACAGGCTTCTATACTTAATGAATAGGAATTAAAGCTTACCACTTGCTAGAATGACATAAACAGTTGGTTTACTCAGAAGTTTACTCAAGCACTCTATGGAATGTCATGCTGAGTAAATTGTCACTGGTATGAGTCTTATTTGGAAGGAAGGCAGCATGGTGTCGCCTGATCAGGTTTCAAAAGCTAAGCAGGATTGGTCCTTGGAAGAGACCACCAAGGAAGGCTCTGCAAGAGAAGGCAATGACAAACCACCTATGCTTTCTGTTTGCTTGAAAGCCCCTTGCTGAGTAAGTTAGCTATGACTTGACACTTTACACATACACAAGTTTATTTCATTCTTACCTCTCACCTCTCTGCAGTTTTATAAACTGTTGTATGAAAGGGCACATGTATCTAGAGATTTTTAAAAACATCCTTGCTATTTGTTGCAAGCTATTTGGGACACGGAGGGCTGGAAAGCTAAAGAATATGACAATACACAAATATGCAGTCATTTCAAAAGGGCAAAGTGGTAGGAAAAGGTACCCTTGGAATTGTTTCACGGAGCTTGGTGGGACTGTGCAGGAGTGGGGTGTGGAAGGTTCTCAGCAGCTGCACAACAGAAATTAACAAATGTTGTGAATGTAACTTCACAAATGTTGGGGGCATGGTATTGATGTCCATAATCTATCCAGCGTGGTGTAGTGGTTAAGAGCAGTGGACTGTAATCTGGAGAATCAGGTTTGATTCCCCACTCCTCTACCTGAGTGGCAGACTCTTATCTGGTTAACTGGATTTGTTTCCCCTCTCCTCCGCATGAAGCCTGTGGGGGTAACCTTGGGCCAGTCACAGTTCTCTCAGAACTCTCTCAGCTCCACTTTCCTCAAAAGGTGTCTGTTGTGGGGAGAAAAAGGGAAGGAGTTTGTAAGCCACCTTGAGTTTCCTTACAGGAGAGAAAAGTGGGGTATAAAGCCAAACTCTTCTTCTGTCCAGCCGTTGCCCCTCACGGCTTCTTCTGGAGTCCCCACACATTCACACCTCTCATATTTTCTGCCTTGTAGGAAGTGACCTCTCTCCAGGGAAGGCTGGGGGACAACGTAAGTGTGGAGGTGGATACCATGCCCGGCATCGACTTGCAGAAAATCCTGGCTGAGGTCCGTGACCAGTATGAGGAAGTCATGGAAAAGAACAGCCAGGAAGCTGAGGCATTGCACAAAGACCAGGTTTGGAGAAAGGGTGATCGGTCAGTGTGTGCGATGGGAGGTGTGTGTGTGGGAGGAGAAAACAGCCTTTGTGTTACCACAAGATTTTCATATTGGTTGACACTTCCTAGTTACATCTTCAGCTGTTGTCTGCTGTTGCATATTATTGACAGGGCATGGAGATTAAGCATTTTTTAGTTATACCATTGACAGAGTTACCCAGAATCCCCTTCTTCTCTGTTTGTGTTCATTTTGCTTCATGATCTGTATAAAACTTGTGGGCAAAAGGAAGGCAGTACTCTGATGTCTTCCCAGAGCTAATGGGAACATGCAATGTACCTCTCGCTTCAGCAATAGTGTACAGGCCAGCTTTAAAGCCAAACCAAAGCAAACCCCCTCTTGGATTGCTCCTTCTTTATAGCTCAGCACAACTTGGAGGATTGTCTGGTTCCATTCTCTGCAGCTCATGGCAATATGGGTGGAGATGGATGGAGTTACTCCTGCTGACAGGACTGGATGGGATTACCTGTTCCCTGTCTGAGAGGAGAGGGAAAACCCTAAGACCCAGGATCCTTCTCCTGAGTGTGAGTCTTATAAGCCTCATAGATGGGGAGCACTTGGTGAGGTCCTGAAAACTGTTCCAGATGCAGCTTCTTGGCAAGGATGTTAAGGTTCTGCAAATGCCTTTCGCAAGTACAGATTAATCAAAGACCTTCCTTCCTTCCTTCCTTCCTTCCTTCCTTCCTTCCTTCCTTCCTTCCTTCCTTCCTTCCTTCCTTCCTTCCTTCCTTCCTTCCTTCCTTCCTTCCTTCCTTCCTTCCTTCCTTCCTTCCTTCCTTCCTTCCTTCCAGTTTCTTACCCATGACACACACTGCCTTGCAACTCCCAGGCAATCCACTGAAGAACCCGGGAAGTCAGAGTGCCTCGTTTTCAGTGCTCTGCAAGGCTCCTTTGGGCGAGCAGAAGCCAAATAAATGACAGAAATAAAACAAGCCAACCTGACACCCAACAAATGCATTGAAATGCACACAGTCTATTGAGGTTCCACCAGGGTAGAAGGCAGGGGAGGGGAATGTCCTTGGTGCAAAATCTGGGCTGTCACTATGGGAGGGGCTGTGAATGAGGGCTTTCTTCTCTCTCTAGGAGCAGCAGTGGTATAGTGGTTAAGAGCAGGTGTGTTCTAATCTGGAGGAACCGGGTTTGATTCCCCTCTCTGCCGCCTGAGCTATGGAGGCTTATCTGGAGGATTCAGATTAGCCTGTGCACTCCCACACACGCCAGCTGGGTGACCTTGGGCTAGTCACAGTTCTTCTGAGCTCTCTCAGCCCCACCTACCTCACAGGGTGTTTGTTATGGGGGGAAGGGAGATTGTAAGCCCCTTTGAGCCTCCTTACAGGAGAGAAAGGGGAGATATAAATCCAACTCTTCTTCTTCCTCTTCTTGCAGTGTGATGTCATCAGCCACCAGGTTGTGACCAGCTCTGAAGCCCTCCAGGAGGCTCAGGCCAAGATCGCAGAACTGAAACGTATGGCCCAGACCTTGGAGATCGAGCTCCAGTCGCTCCGTAGCACGGTCAGCAGCAGGCAGCGACTTGTCAGCCTTGGGAGGAGGGTCCAACCCTGACCTGGTGCTGGGAGCCCCGTGTCTGGAGCCACCAACCGAGAAAAAAAACTCAGTTTTCAAGTGGACGGGGTTTTAAATTTAAATTTAATTTAGTTCTTCGTTTTATAAACCAGTCCCCCCCAGTAAGCAGCTATGGGGTCGGTGGCATGATTTGGATCTGGTCTGGAGGCGTACCAAGAGATAATGGTGCCTGGGGCATCACCTGCTCAAGCGCTCCCCCACCCCCTCCATCTCACTTACCTCAGCCGGCAGAGGAGGGTGGCGGTGGTCCTGGGCAACCTGGCAGGGCTGGGCCTAGTGTGGCCGGGCCGAGGGGCTCCTGTCAGGCCTGCAGCAGGCTCCCGGCCTGGCTACTCCTGGGGTGATCTCGGGCAGCCTGACGGGGCCTTGCTGAGGGGCGCCCAGCGGGCCCGTGACAGGCTCATGGCCCAGGCAGGGTGGCTCTCCGCAGGAGGAGTGGGGGCAATTTTGTGCACCCCACATGACCTAATGGGTGGCGCCCTGGGTCAATTGACCCCCTATGTCAGGCAGATATGCTTCTGAACTGGACCATGCCACGAGGGTAGTGGTGGGATTTAGCTCTTCCCTCCCGCTTTCCAAAGGAATTGCTGTGTCCCAGGGGGCTGCTGGTTACTTCACTGGGGAGACAGAGGAGCACAGGAATGAATGGCTTCTGTCTTGGCCCCAACAAAGCCATTTAAGATTAAGAAAATGGCCAGTGTGGGAAGACCGGCTCCCACACACTTTGGTAACAATTTTGACCCCCTTATGCCTTGTAGGATGGGATGTACAATGGTATAGTATAGCCTGATCTTATTGTATCTCAGAAGCTAAGCAGCATCAGCACTTGGAACAGAGACCTCCAAGGAAGACTCTGCAGAAGAAGGCAATGACAAACCACCTCTGCTTAATCACTTGCCCAGAAAACACCACAAGGGTCATATGTCAGCTGTGACTTGATGGCACTTTATACCCCCCTGCCCTCCCTGGAAGGCTTTGGGAAATGAGAGGCGCTGGGTTGAAGATGGGTGGGCAGAAGGCACCTAAAACATTTTATTGCCCGAAGGGGGGCTGTAGATGAATGGTGAACACCTGCTCTGTGTGCAGAAGGCCTCTAGTTCAATCCCTGACATCTCCTGTTTATGGATATCAGGTTGTTTAGAAGACAAAGCCAAACAGAGCAAACAGTGCCAAGCTAAAAGGGTCAGTGGTCTAGTTTCAGTTTGACTCATTGTGGCCATTTCAATACATTTAAGAACACACAGCATGCGATTCCCTTGTACTGCAAAGGTATATTTTGGACAACAACCCTGGAAATCAAACAGTGCATGAACAAAAATCAGGGCAGGGATTTTAGGAGCAGCATGACAACTTGATTGCAAGGAAGACAAGGTCCCCCATGATATTCTTGCAAGCAAGCCAGTAAAATGTGGGCTAGACAGTGCTGCTGTTAGATGGATTTGTAATTGGTTGACTGACTGAACCCAAAGGGTGCTCACCAACGGCTCATCTTCATCCTGGAGAAAAGTGACTAGTGGGGTGCCACAGGGTTCTACCTGGGCTCAGTGCTAATCAATACGTTTAGCAATGATTTGCATGATGGAAGAGAGGACATGCTAATCAGATTTGCAGATGACACCAAATTAGGAGGGGTAGCTAATGCCCAAGAAGATAGGGTCAGAATTCAAAATGACCTGAATAGATTAGAGAGCTGGACCAAAGCTAACAAAATGAATTTCAATGGAGATAAAGGAAAGGCAGAAGGTAAGGCAGAACAAATTTAGGCAGGAAAAAATGAAATGCCTAGATATAGGATGAGTGACACATGGTGTGACAACAGTACAAGTGAAAGAGATCTGGGAGTCTTAGTAGACCACAAACTGAACATGAGCCAACAGTGTGATGCAGCAGCCAAGAAAGTCAATGCAATTCTGGGCTGCATTAATAGAGGTTTAGTATCTAGATTGAGGGACATGATAGTACTGATCTGCACTAATCAGACATCATTTGGAATACTGTGTCTAGTTGTGGGCATCACAATTCAAGAAAGATATTGACAAGCTGGAGTTGGTCCAGAGAACAGCAACCAAATGGTCAAAAGTCTGGATTCAGTGGTGGAATTCAGCAGGTTCGCACCACTTCGGCAGAACTGGTTGTTAAAATGGTGCTTGTGAACAACCAGTTGTTAAATTATTTGAATCCCACCACTGTCTGGATTACATGCCTTATGAGAAGTGACTTAGGGAACTGGGTATGCTTAGTCTGAAGAAGATAACCCTAACCCTAAGGAGTTAAGGAGAAACATGAATATATTTGAAGAGATGTCATGTTGAAGAGGGAGCAAGCTTGTTTTCTGCTGCTCCAGAGAATAGAGCAAGGAGTAATGAATTCAAAGTACAGGAAAAGAGATTTCACCTAAACATCAGGAAGAATTTCCTGACAGTAAGGGCTGTTTGACAGTGGAGTACACTGCCTTGGGGTTTGGTAGTCTCCTTCTTTGGAGGTTTTTAAACAGAGGCTGGATGGCCATCTGTCAGGAATGCTTTGATTGTGTCTTCCTGCATGCCGGGGGGTTATACTAGACTAGATGGCCCTTGTGGTCTCTCCCAACTGTATGATTCTATGAGTACTTCCATGTATGTGTGACTTGAGCATCTTTCCTCCTTAGCCTGGGTGTGTGTGAAAAGCTTTCACACTCCACTCATAGACCTGGAAAGCTACCAGAAATCTTCTTCAGTCTCTTCATGGTTGGGGGCGAAATATTAATATTAATAATCATAACCTATATTTAGCAGAGTAATGCCACAAAAGCAAGCAGAGCCCGCACACTGTGAGATTTTATAAAAAGATTCTGTAGTAAATAATATTAAATAGAAAGGGTATCTATAGGTAGAAAATAGTCAGCCAACTTTCTAAGCTGCATCTTAACTACATAGTGGCCAGTTACCCACCAGCGCTGGGGTGCGCGGTGGGACCAGAAACACACGGGGCAAGAAATGTTGTCCTGATGCGCCAATGTGCTTTCTCTTGCTCCGTGTGTGCTTCTTGCACTTCTGGTATGACTTGTCATGCCAGAGCAGGGCAAGGGCATGGAACAGCCTGCAGTGGATAATTGGTCAGTGACTAATACAAGAGAGAATGGAAATGAAAGAGACTCAGGAAACAAAGAGCAATAACTTTTACCCCAAAGCTCCCCCTTTTTCTGTGATCAAACAAGCATGCAGAAGGCACCTACATTCTAGACAGGATCCCCAAACTCAACACCCTGTTCGTTACAAGGTAATTTAACTGTTCGGGTTACAGCAACCAAACAAACATCAAGTTAACTCTTTCATGGATGAGGGGGCTGGCATTTGCAAAATCCGACATTCATCCACTCTCTGCTTTCAAAAACACTCTGCAAAGGGATGCCCATCTTCTCCCCAGAGGCCTCACAAAGCACCCCTCTTCCTTTTCAGAAAGTGGTGTTGGAGGGTACCTTGACTGAGACCAAATTCCACTATGGAACGGAGCTTTCTCAGCTGCGTGACCTTGTTGCTGCCAGGGAAGCCGAGCTGCTGCAGCTAAGATCGGATGCCCAGAACCAAGCGGAAGACTATGACCGACTGATGGACCTCAAGACCAGACTGGAGCAGGAGATAGCCACCTACCGGTGTCTGCTTGAAGGGTGAGATAAGCATGGGGTTGTAGGTAGGCAAGGTCTATCCTGCAGAGTTGCTTAAAAAACAATATTATGTTTATTGGTGATTTAAAGCACTTTACATATATTATCTGAGGAATGCTTAACAGCAACCCTGCATGGAAGATCTGCAATACTATCCTTGTCTTGAGCTAATTCCCCCCAACTAAAGTAGAGACTACCTACTTGGAATAACAGTAGTGGCCAATTCAACACCAAGCATCTTTAAATCCAGCATAAAAACCTGCAGTTTAAATCTGCAGGCAAATATGCTGGGTTTACAGCTGTTTCAGGTTGACCACTAGAGGGAGCAAAACATGTGTAGAACTTCCTCCCCTCCCAAAAGAGACACAATTCTGAGACTAGGAATAAGAATTGGAAAGGATCATCAGGCTGCTTAGACCACAAGGCAGGACATTCCAGTTCTCAGCCCCTGGGAAATCAGCATAAATAATCCAGAACACAAGCATGACACAGACTCAGAAAGGGTGCCCAGGACTTTAGCAGGGGCAAGTAAAACAGCTCTGTATGATGCACTCAAACAAATCAAGCTGTGCACTACCAGAACAGGTGCAGAATGTCAGAGAGATGCAATGCATTTACTTTCTGGCACATTAAATCCTTCCAAAAAGCAGCAAAAAGTTAGTAGCTTTGTATGGTGATGCAATACACTCTGGGATCCACCAAAGTGTCCCAACTGAAGAGGGCATGAGAAAGTACTAAGTAACAGACCAGCATGATCTAGAAGAAAAGCCTTTTTTTCTTGATAGCATGTTGGTAGAAAGTAGAAACCATAATTATAAACCTGTTTGAAAGTGGTTTATGCTTGCAATATGGGTGTGGGTCTATATTAGTGTGTGGAAGGGCAACCGGGCATGCACCGCAAATTCGATTCTTTTTAAAGAGCTTCTACAGCATGCAGGCCTCTAACGGATCCAATGTTCTTTCTCTCCCTTTAGATCAGAAACTGACCCACCACCCATATCAGGTAAGTCAGGCTACTTTTCCATTTGGGAATGTAATAATATCTTTAATTCTCAGCATGTTTGATTCTGAGGATACTTAAATCCAGACACAGGAGCCGTGATCAAACAGATCTTTCTATCAACCTGGAAAAATGCCAGATTTTCACAAAAAATCTGAAGTGAATTTTTTTTGCAGGGTTAAAGCCCTCCAAAATTATAGAAGCAGCACCCGAAGCCAGGGACGTAGGTATAGATTTTTTAGGGGGGGGGGTTCGGGGGTGGGGCCACACCCCCACCTGCCCCTAGGGCATGGCCACTCCTTCCCAAGCCCCGCCCCTGGCCTAGCGCTTATAAAAGCAGCTCTTTGAGGTTGAGGATGGCAGACACCCCTCCCCTGCCCCTCCCCTCTGGGCAGAGGCATAGAGGGAAAATGGAGCCTGGTGCAAAATCTGAGTTTTGCCCCCCCCCCCCAGCAGCCGCTGTGATGCTGGAATCCACCCCCAAACAGCATCACTTTCAATGATGTTTAAACTAGAGAGCCCCAATTCTCCTTTTAAATCCACCTTAAAGGGAGAATTTGGGGTCCCTACTTAAACAACATTGAAAGTGATGCTGTTTTGGGGTGGATTATCTCCCACCCTGAAACAGCATCACTTTCAATGTGGCGTAGTGGTTAAGAGCAGGTGCATTCTAATCTGGAGGAACCGGGTTTGATTCCCTGCTCTGCCACTTGAGCTGTGGAGGCTTATCTGGGGAATTCAGATTAGCCTGTGCACTCCCACACATGCCAGCTGGGTGACCTTGGGCTAGTCACAGCTTTTCGGAGCTCTCTCAGCCCCCCCCCTCACAGGGTGTTTGTTGTGAGGGAGCAAGGGCAAGGAGATTGTAAGCCCCTTTGAGTCTCCTACAGGAGAGAAAGGGGGGATATAAAACCAAACTCTTCTTCTTCTAAACTGAGGACCTCAGATTCTCCCTTTAAATCCATGCCGAAGGGGGTGGATTTAAAAGGAGAATCTGGGGAAATTTGGGGGGTGCCTGCTGTCAGGGGTGCAATGGTTAATCTAGAAGCACCAAACTTTCAGAGTATCTTTAGGAGACTCTCCTAATGATACCACCCAGGTTTGGTGAAGTTTGGTTCAGGGGGTCCAAAGTTATGGACCCTCAAAGGTGTAGCCCCATCTCCTATTAGCTCCCATTGGAAACAATGGGGGATGGGGCACCCTCTTTGGGAGTCCATAGCTTTGGACTCCCTGGACCAAACTTCACAAAACCTGGGAGGTATCAATAAGAGTCTCTCCTGATAATACATGCCAGGTTTGGTGAAGTGTCGTTCAGGGGGTCCAAAGTTATGGACCCTCAAAGTGTAGCCCCCATCTTCTATTAGCTCCCATTGGAAACAATGGAGGATTGGGCACCCCCTTTGGGAGTCCATAACTTTGGACCCCCTGAACCAAACCTCACCAAACCCAGCTAGTATCATCAGGAGAGTCCCCCAAACAATCCCTGAAAGTTTGGTGCTGCTAGCTCAAACAGTGCGCCCCCTGCAGGCCAAAAACTGAAAAAGCACTAAATGTTTTAAAAACCCACAAACGGAGGGATGGAGTTTCGGACATGAATGGGGGAGGGGGTTGAAACCCGAGAACCCCCCCTTACCTATGTCCATGACCGAAGCTTTAAGAAATGAATGCCCTCAGCGGCTGTTGTTAGGCAACCGCTATAGTATTGCCTAGTGTGACCAGACATCACGCTTTTCCAGGGACGGTCCCGCTTTTGAACAATTTCTCCCGCGTCCCGCGGGGTTTTTAAAAAGTCCCGATTTCCTCTTTCTCCTCAGCTGCTGCTTTTTCGCCTGCTTCCGTCGGATCAGCCGAGCTCCCTCTCAGAGGGGGAGGAGGAGTCAGGCTGAGGGTGGAGAGGGCTGTGCTTCTGACTCCCCCTCCCCCCTCCCCCAGCCTCAATCTGGCTTGCCATTGAAGAGCTGCTGTATGACGAAGGCAAAAGGGGCGGGGAAGTCCTGGGCGCTGCTAAGCAGGGTGAGGAGCGCATGACGGGGACGGAGGAGGAGACTGGGCCAATGAAGACATCCGGGGCGGCTTGTCCCGGGCGCTGCAGTGTTGAGTCACGTGGGGGACGCAAAATCATCCCCCCACACGTGACTCACCATGGCCGGCACCTCCCCTCTGCCTCCTCTCCCATGTAGGAGCAAGGCAAGAAGAGACCGCCTGGCTGGCCCACGGGAGCCTGGCTGGCACTTACACAGCCAGCCAAGCCCCTGCCGGCCACCGGAGCCCAAAGCCTGCAGGGAGGGAACAGAAGGGAGGCAACACTCACTCACTCACTCCACGCAGGTAGAGCCCAGCCAGCCCAGCCCAGCTTGAGGCAGCTTGCGGAGGGGAAAAAAAGCCTCATTGTCCCAGCTCCTTCAAGGGGGGGGGCGGCACAGAGGAGGAGGGAAAAGCCCTCCTCCGCCCCAGTTCCTTCCTTCCTTCCTTCCTTCCTTCCTTCCTTCCTTCCCTGTCCTTCCATGCCGCTGTATTCCAGGAGATGCCTGTAAGTGGCTACTGCCAGGAAGAAAAGGTGCATCATTCTCTCTTGCTCTTTTTCTCCCCCCTTTGTTCTAGTAAGAGATTATAGGCTGGAATTGGAGGTGGGGGTAATGTGACTCCACCAGAGTCAGATCTACTTTCACTTTCCAAAGCAACCCCGGCATGTTTCCCTTTCTTCAAAGGACTTGTTACTGCTGCTGCAGAACTGGCGACCTGGAAATAGCTGCCAGGGGTTGGGGTGCCTGCCTGGGAGAAGAGAGTTGCTTTGGCTGACATTTGTAGGCACCACTCAGGAGGAGTAGGAAAGATGTTTCCCTTTGCATTCCAAGAAGTCCAGGGAAAGTTGGAAGGAAGTGCAAGGATGAATGCAGCAGAGTGGATTTAACGAGGGGAGGAAGAGGAACCCCCAGCATCTGCCCCTTCCCAAAACAACTGCCAGGTTCAGATCTCCCCCATCCTTCTTACTGGAGTTACAGTGGCAGAAACTCTCCAATTTCCCCTATGAATTTCGCCCCCCCCCCCTCTCTCTCTCTCTCTCTCTCTCTCTCTCGGGGTAGTCCAACAGTTTGGATGCAATTCCACCTCTCTGCCTTTTGTCTAGCTGGTGCTACTATGGCATGCCTTAAAATCGCCTTCTAATAGTATAGATTAATCTAAATATGTTCGATATGATTATCTCTCTGCCGCATATTAAGTTAGAAACTTGCATGATATGACTTTATTTGTTCCATTTTACAGCCCCTCCCCCCCATTTTACAAAGCCCCACCCCTCCCTTTTGCAAAGGCAAGTTGCCTGCTGGAGGGAACTGGGTTCAGCTCTTCCCTTCCAGCTTCCTGCATCCAGCCTGTGATATTATGTTCCTTGTAGAAAAGGGATGGGGGGTGAGGTGGGGAGTGCAGAATAGAAGAGGCTAGAGGGATTGTATGGCCTAGCTAGCCCAGCCTACTTGGTGATTTGCTAAAAGGTGAGTTGCCTCTTGGCCGCAAGCGTGCTTTCCAATGAGTCCTTTGTTTGTAGAAGAAGAAGAAAGAAGTTTGGATTTATATCCCCCCTTTCTCTCCTGAACGGAGACTCAAAAGGCTTACAATCTCCTTTCCCTTCCCCCTCACAACAGAGCACACCCTGTAAGGTGAGAGGGGGAGGCCTGAGAGACTCCGTGATAATGGAGGCTAGCTTGAGCTAGCCCAAGGTCACCCCACTGGCATGTGTGGGAGTGCACAAGCTAATCTGAATCCCCCAGATAAGCCTTCATCGCTCAAGAGACAGCAGAGCTGCAGGGAGATCAAACCCGAGTTCCTCCAGATTAGGAGTGCTCCCATGCTCTTAACCACTACATGCCACTGCTTTTGGAGAGACTTTTTCAAAGGGTTTTTCCCTGGGCATAAAATGAGCCTAATTATTCTGACAACAACCCATAGTAAGGTAAGCCAGTATGTAGAAAATGCACTACTTTCCAGCCGTCCCTCTGCCCCATTGGCCTCTTTCTCTACCCCTCCCCTCACATATATGACAGTTTTCTGCCTCGGCTTCATCACTTCCCTTGGAATGAAGGGCTCCTCCTCCACATTCTCCCCTGCCACAGGTGATGGTTAGAAATGTGGGGAAATGGTGCTTAGATTGGGAAAATGATGCTTAGACAAAATGGCACTTAGTCTTGTCTGGAAAGGCAGGTGCTGGCTTATCATTGCACTTCCAAGCTTGGAGAATCGCCCCTGTTGAATTTTTGCTTGCCTTGCTGGTGGTAAAAGGCACTTGGAGTCTAAAAAAAACATGGGGTATTCCCACTGTTTGCAGGTGGATCTTCCAAGAGCGCTGGGGAGGGAATTTGATGTATGTTAAAATAATAATAGGGCAAGGGACTGACAAGCTTCTTCGCAGTCCCTTCTGTGGCTTTCCTCTCCATTCCTCATCCCTGGAGGCTCATTTGCACAAGGGAAAACTTATCCCCTACCCCTAATGTCACGGAGGATGAGAACTTATTTATGCTTTATTTGTATTAAACCATCCGAAAGAGTACAGCTATTTGAGTGAGCTTTGGAGTTGTTTGGAGCTCAGGCCAGATGCTTAATAAGGAGTTCTGAGGGGTAGGAAAGTTGGTGTTATGCTGAATGTGGTGAGAGGAGCTTGAAAGGTGGATTCTTGAGTGTAGTATCTGTATTGTGCAGTAAATACAGATATGTTGTAAGAAGAGATCCTTGAGGGTGTTTTTTCACTGGAAATGTTTGACTAATTCAAAGGAATGGACAAATATAAGATAAAGTACAGGTTGTGACTTTTATTACAAAGAGTTATTTTTGTAAAGACTGTGAGTTCATGTTAGTAAGTGCCTTATGGTCTGGTATTAAAATTCATTATTTTGACTGTTGCTCCTGTCCTTTCCCTCCCTCCTTTTTTCTTCCTGATTCTGTGCTGTGTGTTCAATGCTGGGAGACAGTAGAGATTACTGGATATAACACTATAAAAAACATTTTTCTAGCAATGTCAAACATTTGAAAGCATTTAGAGTCATGTGGCACATGAACACTTTTGTAATAACAGCTATGTGTATTCTGAAAGCATTTTGGAAAATGTTGTCAAATTTTTATTTCAGCTGTGTGGCATGGACCATTTCTGTATTTCAGATTTGAGAATTAGAGTATTCTATAATGCGATTAAGTGACATGAGATAGCCTGGTGCAAAAAATCATTCTTTGAGTCGCATGAGTAGAAGGCAGGGGCCCAAGGCCTCAGATTTTGCCCCGGGCTCCTATTTTCCCCGCTCTTACTCTGGAGGAAACCCTCAGAGGCACCCCAGGACTGAGGGAGAGCGTTGCAGGACCCGGGGCTCTGGGCCCTGCGTCTTTCTGTCCCGGTGAGGGGAGATATAGGCAGGAGGTAAGGAACAGGATAGACAGGTGGATTTGGGGAGAGAGAGAAAGTGGTGAGGTAATGCGGTCCCTGCCCATGATAGTTGCCTCATGGGGCCATACTCAGTTCCCATGAAGGCTTTGCTAGGTAAACTGAGAGCCTTTGGGCAGTGACAGGTAGAAGAGAAGCAAATGATGTTTTACAGTTGGAAAGAAAAAAACAATCAAGTGTCCAAACTGTGGCTAATGTCCCCAAGGTATTCCCTAGGGTCCATGTTTTAGTGACTGTCTCAGTGTTGTACTTTGGAATCCTTTGCCTAGTAATAACATTTTTTTCCAGAATAAGCTTGCAGTTAAGCACAAGACAGTTCTTTTATTTTGAAAAAAAAATCTTAATCTCATATATTTGTTTGTATTTAAGATATCAACTATCTCATTATTTTTACCATGGCAGATCAACTTTTTTTTTTTAGTAGTTCGAGATGTACTTACATAGACAATTACCAGTCTAGATTATGTATGTTTATTCAGATTTATCGAGTTGAGTATAATTTACCCCCTACTAATAACATGTAGAATTCCATCCTTAGTTTAGTGTCAGAACTTTTTAAAACATCTCAAACGTATTGGGAACTGAAATGTGTGCTCCATGTATTGTAAAGGGTTAAAATAAATGAAAACTTTATCATTCGACTTATTATCATTAGACATTTTCTTCTTTTAAAAAGCTTTGTTATATGATTTATAAAGGAAGGGGAATCTGTTTAATCTTGCAGTTTATTTGTTTAATATAAGTCTGAATATTTTTGAATTTTCATAGTCATGACTTGAGTTTTGTTGCATGGATAATGTTAGACATTTTGTCTTAAATGCCATGGTATGAATCAGTTCAGGTGTTTGCCTTTGGATTCGAGCACTTTCAAAATGTAGTTCTCATGATCCCTGGAGCAATGGCAAATGGGTAGGATACAATAGATGCTTAAAATCCCTTTGCAAAGTTTGTAGTCAATGAATAATACTTTTAGTTCCAGCATGATAGGATGATGACTGGTTGTATACTTATCACTATTGCATGTTTTCTTCTCACACAGTAGACTGGTAATTCTGAATTATAAATACAGTGCTGGTTTGGTGTTATTTTTTGGATCAGAAAGAATCGATAGGTGTTTTTTTAAATCCTAAGTTATATTGTTAGCTTACCCAGAGCCAAGAGTGTGATGTGCTGCACAGGGGTGTAACGAGGCAAACTGTAGCCCTGGGCAAAACCTGAGTTGGATGCCCCCCCCCCCCCCATGGGCGGCCACTCCACCACGACCAATTTATTTTTGCACCAGGACATTAGTGACAGCAGGGGGTACATTTTTAGACATATCAGCACCACAATTTCAGCGTATCATCAGGAGACTGTCCTTATGCTACTCCCCAGGTTTGGTGAGGTTTGGTTCAAGGTGGGCCAAAGTTATGTATGTAATACATAAAGTAATACATGCCAGGTTTGGTGAAGTGTCGTTCAGGGGGTCCAAAGTTATGGACCCTCAAAGCTGTAGCCCCCATCTCCTATTAGCTCCCATGGAAACAATGGGGGATGGGGGCACCCCCTTTGGGAGTCCATAACTCTGGACTCCTTGAACCAAACCTCACCAAACCTGGGGGGTATCATCAGGGCAGTCCCCTGATGATACGCTGAAATTATGGTGCCGCTAGCCTTAAAACTGTGCCCCCTGCAGGCCAAAAATGGAAAACCACTAAAAATACCCAAAACCAAACCCTGCATTTTGATGCCCCCCACAAGGTGGTGCCCTGGGCAGATGCCCACCTTGCCCAATGGGCATTACGCCCCTGTGTGCTGCAACATTAGAATTAGGTAAATAAAGCTGCATTTGTGTTGAAGGCATTTGGAAGAACTAGGGAATAAGAGCAGACTCAGCACATCAGTTTGTAATAGAAGCAGATGTAATTGTGGAAAGAAAGCTACATCCTAAATCAGTTCTTTGGTTATGCTTGAAAGGGAGAGACAGTTATACCAAATTTTTAATCAAGCCCCCCCCCCCCCCCCGGTCAATGGTGTCCCACTTTACCAATGTTAAAATCTGGTCACCTTAGTATTGCCAGACTTCAAAACTTGGTTTCTGTCAGTAAAAGGTGGGGGCAGGATGCTCTCTGGGGTTGCTTTGGTCTATGAGACTCATCGGGGCCAGGCCCAGCAGCAACCACTAGGCATTTTCATAACACCTGACTTGCACAACTTACCCAGGCCCTGCTGTGTGCTACTGCCCAACAGTTTTTGTTTTTATGAGATTTGTCCACAAGAGGGCACTGTGTCACCATTACAAACGCCCTGTGGTAGATTCCTTCAGTTACAACACAGCAGCGGGCAAAAATACTTCATAGCCATAAACTTCCTGAGCCCAAGAGCAAGAGCCTTCTTCCTGACAGCCTCTTACTGGTCAACATCCAATCCAAACTGCAAGCCAATTAGGAGAAGTGCAAAACTAGAACCTGACGAATGATTGATTCAGAGCAAAGGGAAGTACATCTTTAACAGAGGGTAGGGTTGCCAGTTGCCCTCTGGTTGGGGATGGTGGGATATGGTTGGCAGATCCAGGCTGGGAAACACCCGGAGATCTGGAGATGGAGCATGCCTTATTGCCCACCCTCCCAAGCACCCATTTCCTCCAGGAGCTCTGCAGTCTGGAGATGAGCTGTAATTCCAGGGGATCCCCAGGTCTCACCTGGAGGCTGGCATCCCTACTAGAGGAGCAGTTAAATGGTGGAATTCCCTGGCAGTGGAAGTGGGGACAGCCACAGGTGTAGATGGCTTTAAAAGAGGATTAGAGCTGTTCATGGAGCAGGGGAAGAACAGATCTGGAGAAATGTGGAATTACAAATGAATCAATAAATTAAATGAACGCAGGACAGATCTGTCAGTGGCTACTCGCCTGGTGACTAAAAGGAGCTTCCATATACAGAGGCAGTAAACCTCTGAATCCCAGTGGTGAGAGGCAACATCAGGGAAGGCCTTAGCCGCTATGTCCTGTTTGATGTCCCTCCAGAACAACTTGTGTCCCACTGCATGAGACAGGGTTCTGGCCAAGGTGGACACTGTTGTGATCCAGCAGGGGTCTTCTTATGTCCTTCAAAAAGCGTGGGATGATTTGAGAAGGAAAGGCATGCTGTACTGGGGAAAGCAAGGTAGGAACACTACAAGGCTTTCTCAGCAATTTCACCCAGGGAAAAAGGCTTTCCAGATGCCGAAAACACATTTATCTGGCTCTGGACGTTAGCAGAAGCCACCCACCCAATCCCATAATTTCAGGGCTGGGTGGCTGTGGAAAAAGCCATCCCAGGTGACACTTTGTGAAGGCCTGCTTGTGCTGAGGGGGGTTATTGGGGCCCATAGGCAAATCTTCACACTGCTATGAAGCTAGTCACTCTCTCTCTCTGTTTAACTTACCCCACAGGGTTGTTGTGAGAATACAGTGGAAGAGGAGAACTGCATGTACTCTGCCCAGACTCTTTTGGAGGGAGGCTTGGGTGGACTGGGACAGATGGTGATGAAAATATGTTGCCATGGGGCAAACAGATCCTGAAATAGTAACCAGAGAACAGAATCTTGAATGTCAATCTTGGTTTATTAAGTGATAGATACAAACAATCACATTTTGGCCTTACCACAACCATGCAAAGTAGGTTTGGCTAAGGAAGCGTGACAAACCCAGAGATTCCCAATGAGTTTTAATGGCAGTGGGTAAGATTTATTATTATTATTATTATTATTATTATTATTATTATTATTATTATTATTATTATTATTATTATTATTATTATTATTGTAGATTTCACAGCTGCCAGATCTTTAGCTGGCTGTTGGCCCTATCATTACAATTGAGCCTCCTTGAGGCCTAGGAAGTTGTAATGTATGCGGTAAATGATATTCGTGCTGCCCGGATCCCAGTAGAGGAGCTGCCTTCTGAATTTGACCAATGTTAATTTTGTCAATTCGAAGATGTTTCAAGTGCTGCCCTAGTGTTTTTAGGATGGCCAAGCGATGCCGATTACCACTGGGAGCGACCTCAGCTGGTTTTGTGCCATAGATGCTGAAAACTCGATTTTTCAAATCGCGGTATCTAGTGACCTTCTCGTGTTCTTTTTCAATGACCCTGCTGTCACCGGGGACTGCTATGTTGATGATGATCATTTTCTTGTCCTCGATCACGGTGATGTCTGGTATATTGTGTTTCAATACTTTGTCCGTTTGGATTCGAAAGTCCCATAGGATCTTGACCTTCTCATGTTCCATTACTTTCTCTGGACAATGTTCCCACTAGATTCTTAGCTGTTCTTATGTTGTAATTCTTGCATAATAAATTCCCAGTGGATCATCTTGGCCACTGAGTTGTATCTTCTGATTGTTGCACTCAGATCTGGGCAATCTTTTTACAGCAGCTGAGGACACACGATCCTCAGCTTTCATCAAGCTTCTTTGAACAATCTGCATTTGCAACATCTGAGGATTTTTCAATTTTACAAAAGCCTTGATCGAATTTGTTTCAGCTGGCTTTGCTCTTGGGCCCTAAAATCAGGGATTCAGTTTCCTTTTGCCAGAGTTCCAGTTGTTAACCACAGCCAGAGTCTTTTATTTATCCACCTTGTCTTTGATTTTTCTCCAGAAATTGGCCGTGCAGTCACCTTTGTGTGTATTGCCAGCTTTCCAGTCCCTCATTTTAATCACATTTTCTGTATTCTTGCTTGGTTTCCTCTGGGTTTTGCAGCTTAAATGTCTGTTATTCTTCGCTTCTAATCAATGCCTGTTCTTGACTTTCCTTCTACATAATTGGCCAGTGCATGCTTCTCCTGCTTCCACTGTTTTTCTGTATGCTTGCAGTAAGCCCCTGCCTCCAGATCTCCGGGGAAGGTACTAATCTATCAGTATCACTGTGCTGGGTGTAAGGCATGGGTGCATTGTCCATAAACTTCCAAGGATTTTTCTATCCAATGCTTCCAACTCAGCCCTGTGTCCAGTTGATGATTCCCGCAATGCTTACCTGATGGTAGGGCATGGCCAGGTGTTGATGGCCTTGATGGTATTCCGCCCATTTAATTTAGATTTCAAAATTTTCCTGACCCTCTGGGTGTGTGCTCTCTGCTGACAACAGTCTTCACTTGCCCGTGCTTGATGTTATCCAGCTGCAAAATGCCCAGGTATTTATAAGCGGCCTCTTGGTTGCACTTGATGAGTTGGCCATCAGGCATTTCAATCCCATCACTCTCAGTGATCTTGCCCCTCTTCATTGCCACAGTAGTGCACTTTTCCAGGCCAAACTCCATCGAAATGTCTGTGCTGAATATTCAGACTGTGTTTACTAGTGACTGGATTTCTGTGTCTGATTTCCCATATAGCTTCAAATCATCCATGTACAGCAAATGTGAGATTTTTTTCTGAGTCTTTGGCCAATTGATAGCCCAACTTTGTTTTCTTTAAAATTACTGTTAGTGGGATCATGGCAATGATAAACAGTAAAGGTGATAGTGAATCACCTTGGAAAATTCCTTGCTTAATGTTGACTGTTCCAAAGTTTTCATTTCCGACTATCAGTTCAGTTTTCCACTGTCTCATTGCTTTTTCAGTGAATGCTCAAATGTTTTCACTGATGCCAAGTGTTTCCAAGCATTTCATGATCCACTATGGGGCAGTGAGTCAAATGCCTTCTTGTAATTGATCCAGACCATATGCAAATCCGTTCTTCGATTCTTGCAGTTCTCCATTATCATTTTATCTATCAGGAGTTGATCTTTTGTACCCCTGCTCAAGGACGTAGGTAAGGGGGGGTTCTCGGGTTCAACCCCCCCATTCATGTCCAAAGCTCCGCCCCTCCATTTGTGGGTTTTAAAAACATTTTTAGTGTTTTTTTCGGTTTTTGGCTTGCAGGAGGCGCATTGTTTGAGCTAGCAGCACCAAACTTTCAGGGATTGTTTGGGGGACTCTCCTGATGATACTACCTGGGTTTAAAGTGAGAGTTTTAAAGTTCAGGAGGTCTAAAGCTACTTGGTCGTCCCAAAGAGAGGAGTGCCCCATCTCCATTGTTTCCAATGGGAGCTAATAGAAGATGGGGGCTACACCTTTGAGGGTCCATAACTTTGGACCCCCTGAACCAAACTTCACCAAACCTGGGTGGTATCATTAGGAGAGTCTCCTAAAGATACCCTGAAAGTTTGGTGCTTCTAGATTAACCATTGCACCCCTGACAGCAGGCACCCCCCAAATTTCCCCAGATTCTCCTTTTAAATCCACCCCCTTCGGCATGGATTTAAGGGGAGAATCTGAGGTCCTCAGTTTAGAAGAAGAAGAAGAGTTTGGATTTATATCCCCCCTTTCTCTCCTGTAGGAGACTCAAAGGAGCTTACAATCTCCTTGTCCTTCCTCTCTCACAACAAACACCCTGTGAGGTGGGGGAGGGGGCTGAGAGAGCTCTGAAAAGCTATGACTAGCCCAAGATCAACCAGCTGGTGTGTATGGGAGTGCACAGGCTAATCTGAATTCCCCAGATAAGCCTCCACAGCTCAAGTGGCAGAGCAGGGAATCAAACCCGGTTCCTCCAGATTAGAATGCACCTGCTCTTAACCACTACACCGCATTGAAAGTGATGCTGTTTCAGGGTGGGGGATAATCCACCCAAAAACAGCATCACTTTCAATAACTAGGGACCCCAGATTCTCCCTTTAAGGTGGATTTAAAAGGAGAATTGGGGCTCTCTAGTTTAAACACCATTGAAAGTGATGCTCTTTGGGGGTGGATTCCAGCATCACAACAGCTGCCAGGGGGTGGGGGGCGCAAAACTCAGATTTTGCACCGGGCTCCATTTTCCCTCTATGCCTCTGCCCAGAGGGGAGGGCAAAAGGAACTGCCGGCTGCCGGCTGGGAGCCCAGCTGGTGGGTGGCAGGGGAGGGCAGGGGAGTCTACCATCCCCGGCCTTGGAGAGCTGCTTTTATAAGCGCTAGGCCAGGGGCTGGGCTTGGGGAGGCGTGGCCATTCCCTAGGGGCAGGTGGGGGTGTGGCCCCACCCCTGAACCCCCCATAAAAAATCTGTACCTATGTCCCTGCCCCTGCTCCTTCTTTTGTTCCCTTTTTGTTCCACTGGCAGGATGCTATTTGCTTCGAAGTAGTCCATGATGTTATCTGCTATTATGCCAGTGAGCAGTTTGAGCACTGTGGATAAACATGTTATTGGCCTCTAGTTTCTAGGTGTTGCTCCTTTGGCTGGATCTTTCTGAATCAAGTATGTCTTCCCAGTTGTTAGCCATTGATTGATTTCACCATTTTGCATGGCTTCATTGAACTGCTTGGCCATTGCCGGGTGCAAACTGGTTAGGTATTTGAGCCAGAAGCCATGCAATTGATCATGTCCTGGTGCTGTCCAATTTTTCACTTTCTTGCTTCGTTTTATCATATCAGTTGGTTATTTCAAGCTCTTGCATTTTGTTTTTGGCCAACATCTTTCTCAAAATCTTTTTATCCACTTTCACTTGCCTTACTGTTTGTAATCTTTCTCGTTTTTTCCACAGAACTTTTCCAAACTGGAAGTTATTTGCATTTTTCTCTGGTTTTTTGCTTTCCAACATTGATTTTTTGTGTTGAGGTTTTGTTAGAAATGCAGCTTTGGTCTGAACAAAATTGCTGATTTTGTCTGTACTGGATGTTCAACTTGCTTCCATGAATCTTTTCCAATTTTTCTCGCTGTGGCTTATTTATTTATTTGTTTGGTGATCATCGAGTTAGCCTCTTCAATTGTTCTAGTGTCTAGCCAGTACCTTCTAATTAATTCTTTCATGATCTTGCCATTCTTTAGTCTTTGTTCTTTCATATTTTTCAGGTAACTGGCATCTGATCTTAGGCCCTTTCTGCACTGGCCAAAAACTGCGCCCTAAGGCGGCAAAAACGCTGTCCCTAGGGAGCTGTTCGCATGAGGGGCGCCGCCCTCCCCCCCAGTGGCGCGAAGCCGCTGTTTCCCAACCTTGTTCCCTGGGTGAGGTTTTCCGGCCATGTCCCCCGCACCCATCCCTGAAAGCTTACCTTGTCTCCTGGCTTCTGGCTCGTCGCAGATGCCAGGGGACATGTCCCCCTGGCCTGCGATTCTAGAGCCGTCGCTCCAGCCTGTGGGGGCGTGTCCCCTCGCCTCTGCGATGAGCCGGATGACAGGGGACGAGGTAAGCTTTCAGGGACGGTGCAGCCTGTGCAAGGGCTGCGCTGCCACCTGCCGCCCTCCTGGGACCGTCCATGCAAATTGGCCCGAGGGGGTGTGTGTTGGCGTTTTTTACGCCGATGCACCCCCGCACTGTTGCGGTGCGGAAAGGGCCTTTGTTTTCTGATCTTCTGTTCCAGTCTAATTTTCCACTTTGGTTGATTTATCCTGGGTTTAGGTATTTCAATGCCCAGTTATCTTGTGACCACTAGTGCCGTACTGTACATGAGCTGATTAGTTTGTTTGATGGATGTTGTTTCAATTGTCATCAATGCCATGTTTACATCCCTCGTTATGGTTGCCAGGTCTTTTTTGGGCACCATTTTCAATGCTGGCAGCCGTTGTCTTTCCTCATTTGATTGTCCATACTGGATGATCTTTTCCCTTAGTTCTTTTTGTCTTTCTGTCATGGGGACTTTCTCTTGTGACTGTACTATTATTTTCTCCCCTGTGCTGGCGTTTTCATCTAGCAGTTCTATTATGATCTCTCCTGTTGTTTCTGGAGTATGTACTGTTCTGTCTTCTGATGTTACAGTTGCTTTCTTTTCACAATTTTTCTGGACTTCTTCCAGTTCTATCTCTGTGAACACTTTATTCCGTATGATGAATCGCCTTTGATCTGCCAGTCTTTGCTCAGTGATATTCTAATCTGGGTAGCTGTAAGGAATTCCATAGAAGCAGAAATAAAAGGCTTTTGGGAGTAAAAGTCCATTTATTAAGACATCTTAGAAAGCTCAAGTACACGCAGTGGCAGGAATGGCACTTCCTCGCCATGAAGCACACAAGGTTATAACACTATTTCACCCTATCCCCCCCTTCCTGCTTCCCTCCCATGAGGAACGGAGTCTTCATCTCCCGCAAGCAAGAAGATAAAGTTCTCCGCCGATGCGTATCTTGGCTCCATCAGCCCGGGCTGTGGAATGCACTCAAGGTTACTTCACCATCAACACCATTGAATCAGCCTGCACTCCTTTTTTTTTTACTCTAAAGACCCTTTGGGTTTTATGGAAGTGGAGACAGAAATGAAGTGGGAGCTTCAATATTTTGGAATAAACCCATTGAAGTTATACAGAGGAATATCCCACCCAAGAGGTTCAAATATTTTTAAGCGTTTGGAGATTAGAGTCAGGATAAAGCGTCAATTTACGGCGTGCCGCGGCCATCCAGCTAATAGTCGGTGCGGGGCCTCTCCAGTGGTCATTACCAGACATCCGGAGCCGAGACCTCCTTGAGCAAACTGGAATGGAAGTGGGATGGATGTTACTAAGAGGTTAGGCAAATCTAGTAGGCAGTGACATCGCTAATCCTTTAGTAATCTGAAAGGTCCCACAGTCTCTTGCAGGATTTGGAGATATTTATGCGTCTCTGAGATTTTTTTATGAATAAATGCACCCAGGAGCCCTGCATGAGAGAAATCAGGCGGTGTTTATCCAGCTTACAGTTTTGGAGTCCTTTGCTTGTTGTAGAAGTCTGGGTTGACTTCCATCCTATTCGGTTGGAATCATTATTTAGAAATTCACAGGAGGGGTCAAAGGCTGCTGCAGAATTTAGTTGTAACCTTGGCGGAAGGGCGACCGGAACAATTTCAAAGGGGTTTCTTTTATTTACTACTATAGACACATGGCTGGTATGGTACTCCATAAAGCAGATAAGCTCACTTTCTGAATTGTCTTGGTGGTGGATTGGTATAACAACGTAAATACTGCTCTAGTTTCTTCTGCGTTCTCTCCGTCGTCGCTGGAAGGAAGGCGTGTGACGGCGAACCCCAACAACTAAAGCGCTCCAGAACTTTGGATAGATTGGGGGCCTTGGTGGGATACTTATGAAGCGGAATGGAATGATTAAACATGTTGAATAAACAGCCATTACCAACAGAATGGAGGATGGAAGCACACTTGAATAAAATGGAGCTTGCTTAGAATAAGTCTACCACCATAAAGCCCGTGTTGCCAGCACAGGGCAAATCTGTAAGCCGTCCATGGAGATGACTTAGGCGGGGCGGCTACGGGAAGGTTTCAATAGTCCGTAGGACTTTCCGGGATAGTTTTGGCTTCTGCACAAACCGAAGGCAACCTTTATTGCTAATACCTCCATGTCTTTCGCGCATTCGCTCCACCCAAGGGAACTACCCGTGAATTCGTACGGAGGGATTTCAAAACGAAATGTCCAGCCAACGGGCATGATGTGAAGCAGAACCTGCTTGCGGAGGAAGTGCGGTGCCAGCATTTCCCCCCTCCGCTGACTCCATTCCTAAGCGCCAGTCAGGAGTCTCCTTGACTGCTGGAGGCTGTTTGCATGCTCCCTCCAGTTCCCGCTGGGAAGGAAGCCAGAGACTGGGAATGGGGTGGAGGAAGTAGGTGTTGCGGGGATCCCGGGTGACAGCCAACTAACTGGGAGGAAGAACAGTCACGTGGAATGTCACCGTGGGGCAGCTCCACCTCAGGTAGGCAGCGAGGCCGTCAGCCAGTTGTTAGTTTTCCCAGGAAAAATGGACTGTAAAGAGAAGCGAGAAAAGGAAATGTTAGCGAAGTTGTTTTCGGACATCTTGAGGGGTGGAAAGGCTTCACCAAGAGTTTTTTATGATCGATGAAACTTGAAGGGTGCTTAAGCCCCTCAATGATATGAAGTGGAGTGCTACTTTGGTGGCCGCTGATCTCATGTCTCCTAGTCCAGTTAGGTTCGGCTTGAAGGAATTTTTTGAACAAATAAGCACAGGACAGCTACCATCTTTATTTTCTGCAGCAAATTGCCCCAAATTACTTTATCCGGGCATCTGAACCCTAAGCGGAGATCTAGGTCAGAGTGCTTTAGGATACAGAGTTGATTGGTAGCATAGATTTTAATAGTTGAAGGCTGTGACATTCCCTCGACCAGGAAGAATGGGCGGGATTTGGTGGATCTTTACCCTTAGATGCGTAAAAGAGGTCTGTAAGGAGGAGAGTCAGTTCAATGAATTAGGGTATCAAAGTCCACGATAGAAATTAATAAAGACCAAGAAGCGACTGGAGTTAACGCCACCGGTTGGTGGGGGCTGAGCCATTGGAGGACTGCGTCAATTTCGCAGGATCCATTTTGACCCTCCGAGGATCAATTAACTAGATAGTCAATGGAGGTCAGTGAAGCAGCATTTGGAGAGTTTGGCAAAGAGAGTTGTCAAGTAGCGTTTTCATGCCTCTTTCGAATGATATTTCGCACTCTTCTATGGTTTGTAGAGTAAATTAAAAGCGTCATCAGTATACTACAACAACTCCTTGTACAGTAAATCCTTGGAGAACTTCGTGAGCCTTGAAGCTCAAGGGCCGCTTAACCGAAGATAGCATTATTAAATCTTCGACTGTCCAAACTTTGTATTAAGTGTTCATAGCCTTCAAACGTTCTGACTCTGTAGTAAACTTCTCCTCAAGAGTCCAATTTAGTAAAAATCACGTCCCCTTTGCGGAAGATTGCATCTAAAAGGTCATAATTAAAGGCAAAAGGATATTTATTGGACAGGAGGCCGCATTAGAGATTATAGATAATCTGCAAAGCCGTAGGGCCCATCTTTCTTTTTGACAAATCATGGGGCGGCGTGTGTGTGTGTTTGGTAGCCGCCCAGTATTATGAACCAGGCAAGGTTCTGTAACATCCAAGGAAGACACGAAGTTCAGCTACTCCTCAATTTTGGGACTCATCTCGGTAGATTCTACCTTTGGGTAGTTGCTGCCCCTGGTTGTATAGCGTGTTTTGGTCGTGTCTCTGTGGGGTGGCAGCTGAGTCGCGTTCTGCTCCTGAAAGACTCTGGCTGGAATCAGCATTATGCAGGTGGGATGCAATGAGATCAGGGGTAAATCACTGGGAAGCCAGGGAGGGGTGTGTGTCCCTGGGAGGCGTTGGGTTTCTCCTGATTCCTTCTTCGCAGGGAGGGTCAGTGATTAGGATCGTTCTTTCCAAATGAACTTTGGTTTAATATGGCAGCTAGCTCAAGGCATGCCCAAAACATGGAGTGTTTGTGCATGAAATGAATAATTTTCTCCCAATTAGACCGGTATGAGGAGGCCGGCTGTGTTTATACTAGGCCGGTCCTTGTTCGAGAGACTACCGATCCCATTTGGTTGAGATGGGTATGGAAGCTTAACCAGGAGGTCGGTCCAGATTGGCTCCTCTGCCACAGGGCGCATTAAGCAATTAGGGCAGCCGGAATCCACAAAGGCTGAGGCTATAGCCAGTGTGTTTGTGGGGAGTTGTAGGAAGATGCTTGAACAGTAATGGGCTGCTACGCGTCAAGTCAGACCCCGCATCATGAGGGAGCTGAAGAAAGACCGACATTTAACCCTCCTCTGGGTAAGCCGGTATGCCCAGCTTTGACGAGCCTGTGGGAAACGGCCCCAACCTGCATTAATTGGTTTAGCAGGCGGAGTCACAGCGGAGCTGGAAGCGGTTGGTTTTGTTTCTTAGGACAGTTGGCGGCTGATGACCTGACCCTCGCGAGTAAAGAACCCACAATCCCAGTAGCACAGCTGGCGTTTCCACTGATGGATTTTGGTAGAGGCTGGAAGCTTGACTTGAGTGAACCTGAGAAGTAGTGGTTTTTTTAGGTAAAATGCCTTGTGGCGGCGTCATTTCCAAAGCAGAGGCATGCTTAGGACTAACTGGATCAATCTACAATGAGCCGAGGAGCTAATTAAAAACACCCGTTTCGCTTGCCATTCACACAGCATCGAAGTATTGGCATTTCATAAATTCTGAGCCCTCCAGGAGGTATTCCAGACAGCACGCCGCCTGCAATTCTGAGCAAATTCTACAAAGCAGAAGGTGCCTTGCTGATGGTTTTGATAGATGCCAGTTGGCTTTAATTCAGCGCCTGAATCTTGAAAGCAGCGCTCTTAAGGCTTGGAGAGTCGGGCTAATAAAGTCCTCATCGCCGATCAAAGTCACGGGAACTGATGGCCTTCAGGACTGAAACCCGATGCTCTGTATTTTACCAGCTCAGACCGGGTATAAATCATCCCCTTAGTCTTACAAGTGGAGGCATTGGTTATAAGATAGAAGTAAAGGAAGTTTAGGCGGGTTATCATCAACAGGCTGTGCTCCGGGGGGGCCGGATAAGTAGCCCGGTGTAAACTCTCTTAAGCCTGCTGGGAAATTAGTTCTGCTGGTGAACTGACAGAGTTGGAGCCAGGCAGCGCTGTTGTATGGGGGGGGGGCGAATCAGGCTAAATGAGGAATTACCTTCTAAGCGTTGGGTAGCAGGACCAAATTACCGTGGCCTAGCTTTGGCATGGTCAGTAACAGCATGGAGCTCAGCAGGCTTCCCGGATGCTGCCTCAACAGTTTCCCTCTGTGATCCCTCTCCTTCGTGCATCCTGGTGCTTCCTGAAACAGCACTATAGTTGAATTAGCTTCAGTTAAATTACATTGGAGCCCCAAGTGGAAACTCTGCTTCCGATATACACAAAGACGCTTTAACGTTGCGTTGCCGATCGGTCTAGAATGTTTCTAGGACTTTCATCATGGACTGACAGATTCTGGGCATTAATCGTTCTGGAAGCCATGCACGGAGAACCCTTCAATGAACCTGCTGTTCCGGTCCCTCCTACCGTTTTGGCGCTCTTGCTGCCGCTGCGTTCCTCTCCCACAGCTGCGTTCGGTTCCGCGGCGGGCATCGCGTCGTCGCTACCTTCCCGGAGTCCCTCTGATGGGAGGCCGATCCGGCACAGGGCCGCGAAAACCTGGGACTCGCCATTACGTCGGCCCGAGACCGCATGCTTGGTGGCTCCCGAAGCCCTCCCAGGTCCAAATTCGCTAGCCAGGGAGATTAAGGGGGGGTCGATTTAGGGCCAATCTGGATACCTACGAATTCCAAAGGAGTTTAGTCGGTGTCGCTGGGCTGGAGCCCCAGATGCTTTCAATACCCACAGTGGACCCTTAGCAGACATCCACCAAAATCCCCAAGATCCAGGAATGGGTCATTTGATTCCACAGGTTGCATACATATGAAAGGAATTGAATTCAAACCCGTCTCCTCCATATTGATTTCCATCTGGGTTTGTAATCCTTAGCAGGTGGGAGATCAGTCACAGAACTCTGATCCATGGGCAAACTAAACGACTCCATGGAAGTCCCTTAATTAAATCATCAAATCCCTCGTTTCGCTGAATGCAAGGAACTAATTGCTGATCACGAGGCGGAAAGGCCACTAATGAAGGGCCAGTTATATACCGGTTCCTCCAGATCAGAAGGAAAGATTGGGCCTCACTGAGGGCTGCAGCCTGCCAATAGCTATTCAACCTCTCCATACACTTCGCAGACAAGAGGGTCCTGCAGGAATATATAGATAGATGGATTTACCAATGAGAATTTCGGCGAAATAAAAAGGCTTTTGGGGTAAAAGTCCCATTTTAATTAAGACATCTTCATCAGTGCCTGCACTTAGGGGGGTAAGCTTGGGAATGGCACTTCCATGAAGCTGGGATTATAACACATTCCACCCCATCCCTTCCTGTGCTTCCAGGGCAGGAGTGCCATCCCATGAGGCCAATCTCTCGCCAGTCATTGGCCCATGCCAGACATGGCAGATGCCTCAAAGTTACTTCATCCTTTCATGGTCGCCCCAGTAGCGTTGTTTCCACAATTCGTACATCCACTTCAAGTATCCTCTTTTTTCTGGCTCTGAGTTGTAGTAAGAAGCCATGATGGCACGATTTTCTTGCACACTATACTTCTTTCTTTGGGATGGTTGGTCCACTTGTAGCTCACTTGTCGACGCATGCCCAGGGACCCCAGCATGCGATGTGGCCCTTGTTAACCCGCACGATGACCGATGCAGTATGGAATAATTTTTCATTTGTATCACCATGTTGTATGGGTTTGTGGACACTCTTAGTCTGGTTTCTCAGTTGAGACCTGTCTGGCATGGGAGCCCCTTCTGGTAGAATACCCTACCTCCAGCATGTTGTTGTTGTTGTTGTTGTTGTTGTTGTAGATTTCGTAGACCGCCTCATCCCCAAAGGGCTCTAGGCGGTTTACAACACGTAATATCTAACAACAGTTAAAACATAATTACAACCCTTAAAATCAATAGCAGCATACAAAAATTCTAAAACAGAAGCAGCTTAAATTTTATTTATTTATTTATTTATAATTGATTTTGTATACCACCCCTCCCCCAAAGGGCTCTGGGCAGTGAACAACACAATAAAACAACAATTACATTAAAACCCCATATGGGTGGTGCCTGGGTCCAAGGCTGGGAGGGGCAGCAATGCCAAGAGATGGAATCAATATGAGGCATTGCTAAAAATGACAACATACAGCAGGGGCCTCACCAGGGGGCAGCCAATCCGTGGCCAGCCTCTCCAAAAGCCTGGTGGAACATCTCAGTTTTGCAGGCCCTGCAGAACTCACATCACTGCTGCGCTGGCCCTCGGTGTAGAGAACCAGCCACTTTGCATCATTGAAGGACCAGGGGACTCTGCAGCTTAGCTCCACTGGATAAGGAGCACAGTGAAGCCTATTTGAGACGCATATGGGGTAAGACTGGTCCCTGCAAGTAATAGAGAGTCCCAGGCCGCTGGCAATCTTGAAGGATTAACACTCAACACCTTGAAGAGCGGAAGCCCGAGAGATTCCCATCGGAAGCCAGTGCAGACGGCGCAATATGGGGGTAATATAGTCTTGAAAAGAGACCCCCGTAAGCAATCGGGCCGCCGCATTCTGGACCAGTTTCAACCTCCGGGTCAGTCTCAAGGGAAGGCCCGCGTCGAGCGAGTTACAGTAGTCCAATCTCGAGGTGACTGTCGCATTTGAATCCAAGTCACATCTTAGTGCAACAATAACAACTATATCACACTGGCTGTCAAGCTGTGGCTCTAAACCAGGGGTGTCCAACTCTGGTGCCCCAGATGTTCATGGACTATGATTCCCATCAGTCCCTGCCAGCATGGCCAATTGTAGTCCATGAACATCTGAGGTGCCAGAGTTGGACACCCCTGCTCTAAACTATCTGCTGGGTATCTTATATTGGTAGACTGATGATTTCTTAGAAGATGGACAATTAACAGATAATATCCCAGGATGGGAATCCGTTTTTGTGACGACAAGCAGATTACAGTTATGTTTGGATGTTGAATTGGGTTGGATATGTTTTAACGGAGAACCAGATATCTTCAAAGGAGATGAAGATCCCCAGAGATCTCCCTTGTATATGTCGAGACCAGAATGACCAGAAGTTCAGGAAGCCACCAGATACACACCAAACATCTTGGATACCGGGTGGTGATTTCCCCAGACTCAGCATCTCCTGTTTCTCTGTACAGAGTCCTCTGCGAGCCGCCGGGTGAAGACCGTCATTGAAGAATTGGTGGATGGCAAAGTGATATCGTCTCGTGTGGAGGAGGTAGAGCAGCAACTGTGAGAGATACTGGGCAAATGTTGGCAGAGGTGCAGGTGGTGGGAACTTCACATTCAATTCCATGCCTAAGGCTTTGGATGAAAAATAAAGGATTGCCGATAAACCAGCCTTGCTATCGTTTCTGAGAACAGCTTGCCAATGAATCCCTGAAAGGCAGACCCACTTCTGTGATCTCCTAACTCTTTGACTCAGTGCCCTTCCTTTTATGTCTGGTTTCTGGTTTCTATCCATGCTCTACAATCTATGGTGCAATTACCCTGAAGAAATCTTGCAGTGTAAAGTTTGCACTGTTTTAATTGCTGACAGGAACCCACTATTTATTCCAGGTATCTCCAGGCATAACCTCTTCTTACCAGTAGGTGCCAGTAGACACTACATAATCTATCTTCTCCAATTAGTCTGCCTCAGAAAAAGTCATTAGTAGGGTTGTGTATTCCTCCACCTTAGAACTCAACAATGCTTGGTGTGTATCTGGTGTGTCCCCCAAGAGCCCTATGGCAGGTTTGACAAAATAGCAGTAGGCAAAGTTCCACAGATGTAACTCCTGCATGCTTAAAAGGTTCAAACTCTGCATGGGATTGCCCTCTAGCACATCTAGTCCAGCTTCAGCGTTAAGTGTGAAAAGCGTGACCTGCCCGATGACACAATAGATGGTCCATTCAGTGGTGGGATTAAAATAATTTAACAAAGGCCGGTGTTTGTTTTTGGAAGGTGGGGGTGTTAATTGCTTGAGGGGGGAAAAGTTTCATGCAATTCCATGTACAGCCACCAGGTGTCAGTGCAGCCTGCATGTTCGGAGACGGGGAGGGGGATGGTAAGCCCAGTTGGTGTATCCTGGTCAGATTGCCAGCTAGGGGTGCCCTAGGACAAGGAATGCCAGAAGTCAAGCCACACCCAGGAGTCTGAAGCAAGGGAAATAGCTCAGAGATGCTGGTAGAGCAGGGGAATGTCAACCTGTGTTTGACAAATGCCCTGGCTGGCCTCTTGTCCTTGGAAGGAAGTAGGTAGAAAATCACATTTTGACGCTCCCATCTCTTTGTAAACCATTCCCATTGGAATGGGATACAAGCCCCCGGTAGTGAAGAAAGGATATTATCAGGGCTCAGTCAGGTCCAGCAAAGGACAAGTGAGAAAAGGGGCTCAGCGAACATATTTTCTGCAAACTGCCATGTGTCCATTTCCAACGCTTTGAAGAAGAGCTGGATTTTGGCAGACTGATTTTACTCTCTTCCAAAAGTTTCATGCTCCCACGATTACAATGATTTTTTGTTGTTAGTACATTGTGAATGGAAGCTGTCCCCAAGTCATTCTGGAGGTTTTCTGACACGTGAAATGGTGCTAACACATATTTTAAACAAATGCAATGAGTTTTTTAACTGCCACACATTGTCTGGCTCCCAAAACCCGGGGTGAGGGGTGCTGTTCCCAAGGAAAATGGGCTCTATTCGCACGTGATTGCAATCTTGTACTGCCAAGAAAACATGCTCAGAAGGATGGGGTGGCATTAGTACAAATACCTTGTCGCACTGCAAGAAAATGAGTGCTAAGTTTATGAAATGGGTACGTGCAGACACAGTGGATAGAGCTTTGTGTTGTACGCTGCCACAATCACAGTACTTAAATGCACACAAAATAATAATAGCATTTGTGTGCTCATATACATTACAAAGGTGTTCCAATATCTGTCTGTCTATTAAAAGCAATGTTCTGTCTGTTAAAATGGGGAGAAAAGACTCTCTGGGCACAGTCCGAGCTACTGAGGAAAGGAGGGATGAACTGGATTTCCAGGGCTTGGGGTGGGACTCCAGACCTGTTCCTCACTCTTTGCCTGTTCCCATGACTAGCTGCAAAAAAAACCTGGATCAAAGTGTGCGAAGTAAGTAATTGTGTGAATAAGTTTTACACAGGATTCCACTGGCAGAAATTTTGTTTTCTAAACAAGACCAAAGTACATTCAGCTCTCAGCTCAATTTTAAACGCTGGCAGAAAGTTGCTGAACATTGTTCTGGCTAAGGCATCACTACCTAAACCACATATACACAGTTATACAAATTGCATCTTCGACTGTGGTTCTGCCTATTGATCCTTGTTCCTGAAATTGTATTTCCAACTTCCTCCTGCCTTACTGTATTCAACAGCTGTTGGGGTGGGAGTTCTAGTTTAAATGCCTGATTAGGGTTGGTGATTCGGATAAAACGAATCACCTATTCGGGCCGAATCACGGCCTATTCGGGCGTATTCAGGCCATATTCTTCCTGAATACATTATGCCTGGAAGCCGAGTTTTTAACCCCGAATACAAACATTCGATCACGCCTCACCTGTATTCAGGGCATTAGGGGGGGGATGCGTTTAAATGAGTCCTCGGACGCCGCCGCTTCCCCTTCTTTGGCAAGAGCCTGCACACTGCGGATCTTTACAGATCTTTAAAGACCCATGATGTGCAGGCTCTTGCTAGCAAAAGGAGTGTGTGGACTGGACTCTACCCCCCTTTTGCCAGCAAGAGCCTGCACCCTGCAGATCTTTAAAAATCTTTAAAGTTCCTCGGCTTGGAGGAGGAGGAGGAGGAAGTATTATTATTATTATTATTATTATTATTATTATTATTATTATTAGTAGTAGTAGTAGTAGTAGTAGTAGTCGTCGTCGTCGTCGTCGTCCTCAGCTTGGAGGCACTTGTGGGGGAAGGAGGTGTGTGGATTCTCTTCAGTTTGACAGAGTCCACTCCCTTCCAACAAGGGAGGCTTGGGGGCTCTATCTCTTTCTAATCTTTCTCTCTCTTTCTCCCAAGCTCTTCTCTGGCTTCCGTGCCATGTTGAAGTGAGAGAAGTGCTTGAGAGAAAGAGAGAGGAAGACTCTAAAGGGAGATAATTGGGGTGGGGGGAGTGGATTTTTTGTTGGTTTTTTCTTTAAACTCTTTTTAAAGTGAATTCAAGTGGCTTGAACTCCCTTTAAGCAACGTTTAAAGAAATAAAAAACCTAAAGAATCCACCCCCCCCCCAGAGAATCCCCTCAATAATTACCTTGGGGTGCCTGTCAGGGGTGCATGTTTTAAGCTAGCAGCACCAAAATTGCAGGACATCTTCAGGAGACTCTCCTGATGATACCACCCACATTTGGTGAAGTTTGATTCTATTCTCCTATTCTCCTATTATTTGGTGAAGTTTGATTCACATTTGGTGAAGTTTGATTCTATTCTCCTAATCTCCTATTAGCTCCCATTGGAAACAATGGGGAATGGGGTACCCTCTTTGGGGGTCCAGTTTTATGGATCAAACTACACCAATTCTGGATAGTATTATCAGGAGAGTCTTCTGAAGATACCCTGAAAGTTTGGTGCCGCTAGCTTTAAAAGTGTGGCCTCTACAGGCCAGAATACAAAACACCAAAAATACCAAAAAACCCCCAGATGTACCTGAATTATTTGTTATACCCGAATATATTCAGGTATAACGAATATGATATTCATCTTATTTGGGCATACAGATAATTTTATGCCTGAATAAATCCGAATCTGAATTTTACAAATTGATGTGAAAATCACAACAATGGGGGAATCGCCAAACACATCTAACCCGAGCTATACTTCTTGAGAAATCATTACTGTCTTTGCTATATGCACCCAGAAGAATCTTATTGCAAAGAAGCCTCTTGGTTTAGCTCTTCAAACCAGACCAAAGTATATTTCACATCTCACTTTCTACTGAGATGGGGGCTCAGAGGTAGAGTATCTGTTTCGTATGCAGTGGGGTATAATGTCATGGGGTTCAGCTTCCAAAGGGGCCACTTTTATCTATCACCTGGAGATCACCTGTAATCCCAGGAAATCTCCAACCATCACCTGGAGGCTGAAAACCCCAGGTTTATGGGCAGGGCTGTAGCTCAAGGGCAAAAGGCAAAAGGTCCCCCGGGTTTGCTCTCTGGAGCATACAGTTAAATATAGGTGATGGGAAAGACCTCTACCTGAGAGATGCTGCCAATCAGAGTAGGCCTATTGGCCTTGACCAACTCTGTGCAAAGCAGCATATACCAATATTTGTTGTCAAAAGTATGAGAGAGCAAATGGTATGCCACATATAACTGTAATGGACTCCCCCTACCATGGCTATCTTCAGAACACAGTGTGCCACGTATGAAGACAATAAGCCTTATTTGTATCTCCCAAGACCATCTGTTCTGAAAAATACATTGCCAAGACCCCCCCCCCTGCGCAAAATGTAAACAAAAGTGTTTCAAAAAGACACACAGAGACTCTGGGAGATGGACAGCAGGGACACCTGGGAGGACTTCTAGGGACTAAGCCCCTCGAAACAGCTTTTCAAAAGAGACAGGGAGTTTGGGAAGACAGAAGCCTCTCTCAGGCGCCAGGCAGGGTGATTGTTTGCACACGGCTGAAGAAAGGGAGTGCCTGCCTGGCCTGCTGCCAATGTTTGGCCCTGAGGCGGAGTTCGGTGCGGGTGGGAGCGGCACTCATCTCTCCCATTGTGTGGCCCTGCTGGCATTCACCCAGGAGGCGAGTTGAAGCACGCGCTTTTCTGCTTCTTTGTCAGGGGAGCCTGCAAGTGTAGCCGAAGGAGGACTGTGGCTCTGCACGATCCCCCCTCCTGTGGTATAGTGAATAAAAGTGGTGGACTCTGATCTGGAGAACCGAGCTTGATTCCCCACTCCTCCACATGAGCAGTGGACTCTTTTCTGCTGAACTGGATTTGTTTCCCTGCTCCTACGCATGAAGTCTGCTGGGTGACCTTGGGCCAGTCACAGTTCTCTCAGAGCTCTCAGCCCCACAGAGAGATGAAGGAAAAAGGAGTTTGGAAGAAGAAAAAGAAGAGTTTGGATTTATATCCCACCTTTCTCTCCTGAAGGAGACTCAAGGTGGCTTACAAGCGCCTTTCCCTTCCTTTCCCCACAAGCTGCCTTGAGTCTCCTTACAGGAGCAAAAGGCAGGGTATAAATCCAAACTTTTCTTCCTCCTCGTTATAGAAAGTCCCAGCCAAAGCCTTATTCTACTACATTCTGCTTCATCCACCCTGCTTGTCTGACAGAGTCCAAAGGACTTGGATATGCCAGGAGGCACCAGGTTGGGTGCCTGTGACCACATTTAGTGTCCCCTGCTCCACAGCTGTGTTCATCCATTTAAGTGGAGCCCTACTTAACTGATGGCATTTGAAACCACAGAAAGCACAATCTAGCCACAGTTGCTGAATGGGAGGGAACTAGTTTGGCACTCTAACCACTGCACCACATTGTCATTTTTCTGCATCTGACCTGGCTAGCAGGGTTGGCTCTTCCCTTCAAAATGGTTTCTGGCTAAAAACTCACCCTCTCCACATTTCTTTCCTGCTTTCTTAGTGTGGTCTCAAAAGACAGTTTCTTAATCAACACATTTGTTGCCAAGACTCCTCTGCCCTCCCTCCACCAATCCAGAGCTCAGGAGTACTAAACCAGTCTTCAAACCATGTGGCCTGCAGAGCAGGTGGAGAAATGTTGCAACCTGGTTGAAGAGAGGGAACTGTAGTGGGCCTGGTTTTTCTAAAGTTTGGCACCCATCTGTGCAGTGGGCTACCAGGAGCTGAGATACAGTTGCAAGATGGCTCCTTGCCTTATATGGCTCCATTGTTATCTAATAAGAAGAAGAGGAGGAAGAGGAAGAGGAAGAAGAGTTGGATTTTACCCCCTTTCTCTCCTGTAAGGAGACTCAAAGGGGCTTACAAACTCCTTTCCCTTCCCACCTCACAACAAACACCCTGTGAGGTGGATGGGGATGAGAGAGCTCCAAAGAACTGTGACTAGCCCAAGGTCACCCAGCTGGCATGTGTTGGAGTGCACAAGCAAATCTAGTTTCCCAGATAAGCCTCCACAGCTCAAGTGGCAGAGCGGGGAATCAAACCCGGTTCTCCAAATTAGAGTGCATCTGCTCTTAACCACTACACCATGGTAGGGGCCCCTTGCCTCCTGTCTTATCTGCACTTTATGTTTTCCTTACACCTTCTCAAGCTCCTGGCAATCGGACTACAATTCATACTCAGAACTCAATTTCCAAGCACAGAGAGGGGGACTCAGACTGGGCCTGTGGTGCCTCAGGTGCGGGGGGTGGGGGCAGGGTTCAGCCTCCCTCTGCACCACTTTTCAGACTTGAAAAAGCCCCAGATGGGGTTGCCAGATCCATGCTGAGAAACTATTGGAGATTTGGTGAGGACAAGGATCTCAGTTGGGTACAAGGCCGCAGAACCCGGCCCCCCTCCCGAGTATCCATGGTCTCGTGGGGAACTGATGTCTGTAGTCTGGAGATGAGCTGTAATTCTGAGGGTTTCCAGGCATGGATCTGTCAATCCTATTGTTCCTGCTCCACTTGTGGCTGGTGGGGGACCTGGGGGGGACCTGGCAACTCTACTGCTCCTCCATTTACTAAGCACGATCTCACCAGGTTTTGTGCAAGGTTACCCAGTGAGCTTGACATACTTGTTTTCTTCACAAGAGGATGTTTTTAAAGGAGGAGAATTCGGTCAGGAGAACTCCCATCCCACAGCAGTCTGAAGTGATACAGCGAAGACTCTGGGTCAGGGGTGGTCAACCTATGGTGCTCCAGATGTTCACGGACTACAATTCCCATCAGCCCCTGACAGCATGGCCAATTGGTTATCCCCTCAGCAAAAAGAAGCCAAGCCTTGGAGGGCAAATCCAAAGGTTTCCCAGAAAGCCCTCAGTGATTTCTGAGACACCCTGAGGGGAGAAGGTGGCTTTCCTAAATGAGGCCAGGGAGCAGTTCAGCCAATGACACATTCTTGACGGGACAGGGCATCTCCAGCTTTCGCTGACACTTTGGTTTTTTGCCTTCCACACCCCAGCTTAGTCACTGATTAATGGGAAGAGCCGGGCGCGCTCTCCTCAGAGCATTCCGGGACTCGGCCCAGGGCGTTCCTGCTCTTTCAGGTCTTGCCAAGGCAGTTGGGCAGGTGGGGAGGCATGTTTGCATAACCTGAGCCGCCAGGCTCACCCTCACGGGGAACATACCAGCATTTTAACTGTATAAGGAAGCCCGTTTGCAGCATGGGTGTGTCTGCAAGGTGCTAAGCTGTGCATGGCTAAGTATGGCCAGCTGTGATCTGACTCTAATGCCCCCATTTTGCCAACTTGGGGTTGGGAAAAGGCTCTGGGGAGAATAAGGTGAATACCCCAGAGAAGAAGAAGAGTTTGGATTTATACCCCCTTTCTCTCCTGTAGGAGACTCAAAGGGGCTTACAATCTCCTTCCCCATCTCCCTTCACAACAAACACCCTGTGAGGTGAGTGGGGCTGAGAGAGATCCGAAGAGCTGTGACTAGCCCAAGGTCACCCAGCTGGCATGTGTTGGAATTCACAGGCTAATTCCCCAGATAAGCCTCCACAGCTCAAGTGGCAGAGCGGGGAATCAAACCCGGTTCCTCCAGATTAGAATGCACCTGCTCTTAACCACTACGCCACTGAGGGATTGATTGGGGGAGATGTCTGTTGAACTCTATCTGGCCACTGCATTCCTAGTGGAGTCTGCAGGATCAGGTCTTGGATGAAAAGTGGGCAACAACATTGAGTGTCTGGGCCTGACCTGGTGCTGGAAAGAGATGTTGCAAAGAGCATTCATGTGCATGCCAGGCATTCCCTTGAGGCTAAGTCTGGGAGGCTAACCCCAGATTCCCACATTCTAGAAGCAGTGGCCCTGAATCTGAGTATCTCAAGGCCTCCAATGTGTACCCTCCAGCCTTACCTAAGAACTCATTATCCAGATAGAATTAACTTCTTTTTTTAGATATTTATACTCTGCTTTTCTACTTACGTCTCAGAGTGGTAAGCTACAGTACTCTAGTCAAAACTCTGCTCACAACCTGAGTTCGATCGCAAGGGGAGTTGGTTTCAGATAGCTGGCTCAAGGTTCTCAGCCTTCCATCCTTCCAAGATTCGTAAAATGAGTATTCACCTTGTGGGGGGAAAAGTGAAAATGACTGGGGAAGGCAATGGCAAACAACCCCGTAAACAAAGTCAGCCTAGTAAATGTCATGATGTGATATCACCTCATGGGGCAATATTGACTCGGTGTTTGCACAGGGGACTACCTTTACCTTTCTAACCTTTCTTCCTAGTGTGCAGCCAAAAGCAGCTTTATGGCATAGTGGTTAAGAGCAGGTGTACTCTAATCTGGAGGAAGCAGGTTTGATTCCTTGCTCTGCCGCTTGAGCTGTGGAGGCTTATCGGGGGAATTCAGATTAGCCTGTGCACTCTCACACATGCCAGCTGGGTGACCTTGGGCTAGTCACAGTTCTTCTGAGCTCTCTCAGCCCCACCTACCTCACAGGGTGTTTGTTGTGAGCGGGGAAGGGAAAGGAGTTTGTAAGCCCCTTTGAGTCTTCTTACAGGAGAGAAAGGGAGATATAAATCCAACTCTTCTTCTTTCTCTTTTCCGTTTTATCTCTTCCCCAGCTAGGTTAATCTGAGGGAGTGTGATAGTTCCATGGATTTCCAAGACTTTAGTCTAGCACTTCTAACCACTATATCCCACTGGCTATGGAATAGTTAACTTGTGCAGATTGACTTAATAAATCAGGCAGCACAGCTGCCGATGCGGCAGCTGCATATCCAGAGGCACACATTCCAGATGTGCACCTTGTAATGCACAGTCAGACTCACGGTATTCACAACAGCTCCCATCTATCTTACATAGTGCAAATATCTGTGCAAAATTCCATTGACACTTACGCGCATTGCCAGTCATCCCCTGGATGTTCATATGCTTCCTCAAAATTGTTTGGCTCGAAAATCAATCTGCTCAGGAAATGTGGGTCAATTTTGAACCCATGGATTTGCCCGCAGTAAGCCTGTAAGGTCCTTTAATAATGCTCTCCAGTTGGGTGTTTAGGACTTCTAGTTGCTGTATCACCTTCACCATCAACAACTGCGCGTATCTCATTTTGCACGTGGGGAAGAGAAATATTTTGACTTCCATGATCAGGTGGTAGGGTTGTCAACTTGCAAGGGAGGGCTGGAGATCTCCTGGAATTATAACTCAGCTCCAGATGACATAAATGCATTTATTTATTTAAAACACTTATTCCACTTCTCCTGGAGAAAATGGTTGCTTTGGAAAGTGGATGGCCTGTCATTGTACCCTGTTGACGTTCTCTCCTTAAATCCCACTCTCCCAGGGTCCACCCTCAAATCTCCAGTTAATTCCAAACCTGGAGCTGACAATCCTTCCAGGTGGAGACTGGAACTCACATCTTCAGAACAGAGATCCACAGGAGGGCCCTGCCAAATATAGAAAACAGTGTCTGTGCCACGGAGAAGAGTGCTAGCACAGGCCAGGGTCAACTTTCAAGAAGGAGAAATGGTTTCCACTAAACCCTGAAGGACCAAAATGCATGAAAATGATCATGCCCAAATTGCTCACCAAGGAATGAAATTGTGCTGGCCACAATCACAGATGGCTTTGCAAGGGAATTATACGGGAATTAGCCAGGTTAGTGGTGGATAGGTCCATCTCTATTTGGTAGTCAGATGGCTAAAGGGAATCACCATGTTCAGAGGCAGGAAACCTCTGAATCCCACTTTTTGGAAGCATTGTCAGGGGAAGGCCTTGACCTCTATGTGTATTCCCCCTGTAGGACACATGGTTAACCAAAGAGTGAAGCAGGATGCTGGCCTAGATTGACCACTAGTCTGTTCCAGCAGCACATCTCTTATGTTCATATGTAGAAACTGGCACATCTAGCTGTTGTACTTGCTATGAGAGGGTCTAACTTATCTACTGTTCTATTCTTGCTTGTCTTTCCATAAGATCTTTGTAATTAAGCAATCCACCTCCAAAAAGGGTTAGCCAGATGACTCTGGGAAAGTCGCAAGCAATGCCTTGTTTGGGTGGAAGCAAACCCTCTGGTTTGTACCCTGCAACTTGTAATCCAAAATGTATTGAAACATGGAAGCTCAATTTTTAGCCACTCCTTCATGAATGTAGTTAAAAACTATCTCTGCTGCTATTTTGATGAAGAATCCCTCAATTGAAGGTGTTGACATTGACATACAAAGCCCTAAATGGTTTGGGTCCTGCTTACCTGAAGGAGCACCTGCACCCTTATGGCCCTGGGCCCTGAGGTCACATGGGGGCACTTCTGGCCCTGCCAAGGTATGGGGGGCACACAGGAGGGCTTTCTCTCTGATTGCCTTCAGGACTTGGAATGGTCTCCTCTCTGACATCCACCATGTGCTTACCTTTATGGGTTTGGGCGCATGGCAAAGATCTTCCTCTTCAACCAGGCATTTGGTTAGCCACCCTGGAAACCTCCTTTATAGCTGCTGGCCTCAGGTGGGGGAGTGGGGTGTGGAGTTATTTTAATGTTATTTTGATTGTTGTTTTAATTGTTAGATTTTACTTATGAAGTTTTATTGTGGGTTTTAAAAAAATGTTTTTAACCTACGTAAGCCGTCTAGAAATGCAAGTATGAGGCAGGGTATAAACTTCTATAAACAAACAAGTAAATAAAGTGAATAATGCAGAAATCCTGCATTTTGTGCCACCAGATCAGCTTTACTAGATGATTTTAAGTTTGAGCGGATTGACAAAGAATAATTGTTCTCTCTGATTCCTACATTCTGCATTATTGCTCAAGTTTCTATCACAATTCCCTCCTGGTCATCTTTCCTTGTAAACAAACACTTTGCAAATCTGGACAGGCTGCAGAAGTCAAACTGAAGTCAGAACCCCGGCGTCCAAAGATTATATTGTCTGAAGAAGTTCCCTTCCGCAGAAGTTGTTTCTGTTCCCATAGAGGAGTTCTAGGTTGTTGCATAAAGCCAGAGATGGGCAATTATTGCTGAGAGAATGGTTTTGCTTGCATATCACCTGATGCTGCAGCAAACACCCCCAGCTGCTGGGAGGTTCCTTCACATGCCTGTGCATGAGTTTCAGTCCCACACCCATAAGAACAAAGCTCAGCAAGGAGTTTTCTGAGGCTGATGCCAGGTTCCCAGGTTCACACGGAGATGCCAGTCCCAAATGACATCATGGGCTACACTGGAGACTTGGCAACAGGCCAAGAAGACCAATGAATAATGCCCCCAGCTTAAGGGGCTCTGGCTAATCATTCCACGAACTTGACCAAGCCCTCTTACCCCAGGAGGGTTTCTCATAAGGCGTGTTTTCCCTTTCAGTCTCTTTTGCCAGTCATTTTTATTTAAATGCCATAGTTTCATGGCGACATGGGTGACACCCTCTTTTCTTAGGCCTGTTTCTTTGCTGGTGCTAGGAACAATGGTCTGGATGGCATGAGCTGACCTAGCCAGGAGGATAGTTTGGCTTTGCAGCTGGTCTTTCAACAGCAGGATTAATTTTGTGTGTGTGAGAGAGAACCAGCATGGTGTTATGGTTAAGGTGCTGGACTAGGACTTGGGAAACGCAGGTTCAAATCCCCACTCACACTATGGAAGTTTGCTGGGTGACAGAGCCAGTCACACGGTCTCAGCCCTGACCCTGGCTAGTATTTGGTATGGGAGACATCTGAGGCATAACACGGAGGCAGGCAATGGCAAACCACCTCCCAACATCTCTTGCCTTGAAAACCCTACAGGGTCACCATAAGTCAGCTTGACAGCAACAAAATAAAATAGAATAAGGGAGAACTACACACCCTTGGGGTAGAATGCAGTGAAGTCAAGGATGATGCCAGGCTTCCATTTACTATCTTACCAGTTCGTACCCATTGTTATCCAGTGAGCTTGCTAGCCAAAAGGGATGGGTGGATTATGATGCCAGAAAGATGCTGAATGTTTTGCTTTTAAGAAATGACACTGAAGCTGCTGCTGAGAGGATCAGCAAAGAGAAGTGAAGAGTTTTGGAAAATCTTTGTGGGGTCTTAAAATCCTCATTTTCAGGAAAAATGGAGCAGCCAGATTCCGTACAGCTATTTATGTTATAGAACCAGAACAGTGTAGCAGTTAAGAGCAGTGGACAATAATCTGGAGAACCGGGTTCAATTCCCAACTCTTCCATATGAATCCTGCTGGGTGACCTTGGGCAAGTAATAGTTCTCTTAGAACTCTCTCTTAGGCCACTTGGAGACAGGCAATTGCAAAGCACTTCTGAATGTCTCTTGCCTTGGAAATCCTACCAGGTCACCATAACTCAGCTGTGACCTGATGGTATTCACACGCACACGCACACACATTTATATTACAGTAGCAGCAGTGGTAAAATTTATTGCTTTCGGCCAAAGGCCATTACAATGCAAAACAAGATCTAAAGATGAAACGCTCACAATAGAGCATAATGTATTACATTGGTCAGCCACTCGAAATTGAAGTTTTCCTTGTGAGCACTTTGATCTGTCAGGCTGCAAGAGCAAAAAGAGCTACTCTGTATGACACACAGAGATCTACATCAGTTAGCAAATAAATTAGTTTCTTGGAGTCTGACCCTGGGGATTCTTGGAATTATGATTTCAATAAATTTATTTCTAGGCTCTGCAAATAAGGGGCGATTTGGAACATAATGAGGGAGATCGTCCTCTACAGACCTGTTCCACTCTTTCAGTCTAGTCAAACCATAGGTTTAGATCAGCTTCATCAGTTTGGGGATGCTGGCAAACCCACCTGCTCAGGGTGGGATTCTAATGGTTTAACCACCACCCCCCACACCCCGCCATGCGTTCCCTTGCTGCGCTTTCCCCTGCTGTGGGAAGGATGGGGCTTTTAAGCGCCTCAGAGCAGCTGGTCGCTTTTAGCAACCGGTTTGCCCAAACCAGTGCGAACCAGCTGAATCCCACCACTGGTTATAGCCCCCCCCCCCCGCCTCCAATGATGACATGATCATTCCTCCTCAGTTCTTGTGTTTCTCTGTTGCTGGTTTGTGCTTTCAAAGCCAGATAGTTCTAGAAGAATACACAAAATGTCTGTACTTAACTGGCTGGTGCCCCACTTTCTCTCGTTTCACACTTGAAGGGGCACTTGTCTACGACCTCCTGGCCCATCCAGCTGTGCATGGATTTATGACATTGGACTGACTACTTGTGGCCTGTAAGCTGCTAGTAGGCTTAGAGCAACATGAGAAGGTGACCAAAGCTGGTGCATTTTCTTCTCCCACACATGTTTGGCTCAGGCTTGGCTCCCTAAGAGGTGTGGAAAATTACCACAGGTTTGTGAAGCAACTTCAGGAGTTCAGAGAGAAAGCCCCGCCTTGGGTGCGGCTCACTGGGAAGGAATGCAGAAGGTTTGAAATCCATTCTCAGGTGGTAATTAGTTTTTGCAAGTTTCAGCAAGGCTTATCTGGGACCTCTGCCACCCAGAGCAAGACTGCTGAGGCACACAGAATCAAGGCAGAATGCACACCCCTTCCCGACAAAGGAATGAATGGTGATTCACGGGGGAGTTGGTTCAGTGTTTCTAACTTATGGCCTTCCAAGACAATCTGTTCACAGCACAATTTCTTTCTTTCTTTCTTTCTTTCTTTCTTTCTTTCTTTCTTTCTTTCTTTCTTTCTTTCTTTCTTTCTTTCTTTCTTTCTTTTTTCTTTCTTTCTTTCTTTCTTTCTTTCTTTCTTTCTTTCTTTCTTTCTTTCTTTCTTTTCTTTCCCATTTGGGATGAATATATGTGTTGCTGAGTTAAATATTTGGCATTTGATGGAAGAAAAACTTTAGATAGGGTAGGAACTTGCAAAAGGGAATTGGGTTTTGATAGGGCATTGGCACCATGGAGCACAGGTCTATCAGGGCAAGGTACAGACTGAAACGGGATGCTGCACTAGATCAACCATTGGTCTGATCCTGTAGGACTCTTCCTATGTTGTTACAAATCTAGAAACTCTCTACTTGGAAAAGAATGGAACCCCATTGAACCTATGGCCAACTTTCAATGGCTGTTGATATGACTGTTAGGGCGTGTATCGTTTTTTCTCCATGATTTTTCGGGTTCAGGTTTAATAGTCCTGGAAATTCTTTAGAAACCTGAGAAAAGCCAAACCCCCACATTGGCTTTTTCATTTTGATATGTTCAGGTTCTATTCAACTAAACCAAAAAATTCCTGCTGCGAGGTAGCTGTATTGGCAGCAGGTCCAACGTAGCCCAAATCATGCCAACATTTTTTTTCATGATTCGGAATCCACTTTTCATATTGCTTTAAATTGTCGCCTTTCTTTGGTTCGGCTTTTGCTGAAAGCACTTCCCTAATGCGTCTTTCAGATATCTGCAGAACTGCTTTCCTGCAGGTCTGTTTGTTCTAGGCTTGAAGTTTCCTTAGTGTAGTAAAGGGTGATATCTGCTGTTTGTAGAAGATGCCTTCTTTGTGAGATTCCACAAAACTCCATTATGTTTTCCTTTGTGGTTTATGAGAAGGCACTTGCAGGAACTTGTGTGAAAGTCTAGAATGAGATGTGCTTGGCATGCTGAGGACATCCCTCGTTCTTCTTTTTCCAGTTTTTAGCCATTCTTCCTTGGGGACTGGCCGGAGACTGGCTATGGAGGGAAAGTGAGTTGGTTGCAACTAAATCCAAAATTTGTATAGGTCCCAATTGGCCTTGCTGGCAGGGGCTGATGGGAATTGTAGTCCTTAACATCTGGAGTGCCAAAGGTTCGCCACCACTGGTATAGGTTGAACCTAAATCCAGCGGGTTGAACTTAAATCCAGAATCCGTATCTGTGTTAAACTTCTCCTGTGAAAGTCCTTTAGAACAGGCATGTAGAACCATGCCACACCCAGTGTGGTGTAATGGTTAAGAGCAGGTGGATTCCATTCTGGAGAACCAGGTTTGATTCCCCACTCCTCCACCTGAATGGCAGAGGCTTGTCTAGTGAATCAGATATGTTTCTGCACTCCTACATTCCTGCTGAGTGGCCTTGGGCTAGTCACAGTTCTCTCAGGACTGTCTCATCCCCACCTACTCCACAGGGTGTCTGTTGTGGGGAGAGGAAGGGAAAGGAGCTTGTAAGTCACCTTGAGTCTCGTTACAGGAGAGAAAGGTGGAATAGAAAGTCCAAATTCTTCTTCTTCTTCTTCTTTCTTCTTCTTCTTCTTCTTCTTCTTCTTCTTCTTCTTCTTCTTCTTCTTCTTCTTCTTCTTCTTCTTCTTCTTCTTCTTCTTCTTCTTCTTCTTCTTCTTCAAGTTAAAACAATTGTGTTGGCTACCATGTTTACATCAAGGCTCTGTTTAAGGTGCTGGTGGCAGGGGACCCACATGTCTGAAAGTCTACCTCTCCCTACCTTTCCCTACGTAGACCCCAGTATGAGTTTTGTTTAGCCCAACCATAGTCCCTCCTGTCTGCAGTAGTCATGCCCTCTGTAACATGCTTGGCTGCTTTCTCCATGGCTGCAGACTTCTGGAAGGGGTCTAGAAGGTGCTGTCAGCATTTCAGATGGGCTGCAAATAGGGTTGCCAGACCCCCCCTCCCTAGAAACGGGCAAGGGATGGGAGTAGGGTTGCCAGATCCACATTTGGCAACTCCTGGAAATTTGGGGGTGGAGCCTGGGGTGGTGGAGCCCAGGGACCTCAGTGGGACACAATGCCATTCAATCCACCCTCCAAAACTTTCATTTTCTACAGGGGAACTCATCTCTGTAGTCTGGAGGTGAGCTGTAATTCCGGAGGATCCCCAGGTCTTACGTGGAAGCCAGCCTTCCCAGTTGCAGGTTTTATTTTAGAAGGTCTCTTGCTGAAGGCTTGATTGTCTTTGAGGGGGTGTGCTTTTGCAATCAAACTGTGTTGCCCTTTAATGAAATAGATGGTTGTTTGTGTTGCATTCTTGGTTTTGTAAATCGCTTTGAATGATCTGGAAAAACAAGACTGAAACCTTTTGCAGTTGAATGAATGGATGAAGCTTGTGCACAAGGACATATCTAAGAAGGATCAAAATCTAAGAAAGACTTCAAAAGGGACCAAAAGGACAATTCTACAATGTGTCCCTTGTTTGCTGTTGCTGGAAATCATGGGTACAGTCTCATCAAACATATTGCTTGGGAGATGCTGAAAAAACTCAGGCTATGACATCTGACATGCAATGACTCAATTCACTCATAAGCTTTGTATGTAATGCTGCCATGACCGAGTGATGAACACTAGCATCCGTGAAGCTAAAAACATCCTTGCCAGAATCCTCAACATCCACGAGGAAATCCAGATGTGCTCCTCTCCAATCTACCCCCTCCACCCTCAAGCCTATCATCATTTTACAGCCCCTTCAGTGTCTCAAAGTCTTGGAAAGTGTGTGGATTTTCAGCCTTAGCAGCAGTCTTGGCTTAGGCCAGAAGGTGGATACAAATGAATGTCATGGGATGCTGCAACATCACATCCAACCAAAAATCTGGAAGTGATTTCACCAGGTTGCATGAAACTTTAGAACTTTACCAGATCTCTATTGTAAAAATCAGGGAGATCAGGGAAATCCCTAGAGCGTCACTTGATGAGGGGTTATCACTTCTGGATTTTTGATCAGGAATTATAATGCAGCATTGTGTTACGCAGCAGGAACTGGAAAGCTTTCTGCACTTTGGAGAGTTGCTTGGTTTCAAGAGCTGTCATTCCTTTGCCCAGTTCCACAGCTACTATAGCTTCACCTGCTTCCTTTCTCCCCTTCTGTGCAGACCTCTTCCTTCTTAGTGGTGCCAGCCTCCAGGTAGGACTGGAGTTCCTCCAGAATTAAGCTCATCTCCAGACTACAGAGATCAGCTCCCCAGGAGAAAATGGAGGCTTTGGAGGGTAGACTCTGTGACACTGTACTCCACTGAGGTACATTCCCAGCCTCCACCCCCAAATCTCCAACCTGGAGATGGCAATCCTATCCCCTCCATTCTCCCTAACAGCTGGAGGGACTTGGGGCCCCTAGCAGAGGAGGGAGCTCAGCAGGGATGTTATACCATAGAGTCCATCCACTGGAGCTGCCCCATTCTCCAGGAGGACTGAGTAGTCCAGACATGAGTTGTAATTCTTAGAGAACTCCAGGCCAAGCTGGAGGCTTGCAACCTGACAGCCAGTCCATTGAATGAAAACAAATTTAATAGGACAAATTTAATACCCCGCTATTTAAAAAGCAACTGCCAGTGTTGCAGAAGCATGCGCTGAAACCTTTCTTAATTTCTATTCTCATTCGGTGTATGGGTGGATCAGTGGTGGTGACTCAATTTGAGCTCAGGGCCGCACTTACTTTTCTGCCCTGTGAGGCAGCAACATGGCGCCACCTCTGGGTAAGCTCTGAAACTGCACCCCCAAACACACATCCTGTTCAGGTAGACGCCCTCAGCAAGACATTAGCTGTTTTGAGGAAAGAGTTAGGAAAGGAGGAACAGCAAAGAAAAGCGATGTCAGAGATGGGCAAAGGCAACCTGCAGGAAAGTTTGGTCATGGAAACAAATCCGTTGAGGCACATCAAGCCTTCAACAGCTTCAGGGGTCTGGACTGACTCCAGAAATGTAGCATTCTTTAAGTACTATCCTATAAATATGTATTGGTTGGTATCAATATGGTTTCTGTGGCATTGTAGCATATGGGCTACCCAACACTGAAGTATTAATGAACACTAAGTTTATGCAACGTATGCCCCACTATGGGAAATATGGCCCACCAGTCAAGCATTGGGGCCTCCCAGGTGCCAGAAATAAGGGCGCCAGATTCCCCCTGGCCACTGGTGGGGAATGGGAAGAGGGGGGTAGTAATGCAAGATTCATGTCTGAGAAACTCCTGGAGATGTGGAGGTGGAGCCTGCAGAGGACAGGGATCTTTGTGGAGTACGATGCCTAGAGTCCACCCTCCAGTGTATCCATTGTCTCTGAGGGAACTGGTCTCTGTAGTCCAGAGATGAGCTGTAATTCTGGGTGAACCTCAAGTCCCAGTTGGGGGCTGGGTTCCCTAGGCTGAAAGCTAGTTTGCTGTCACATCCCCAGACAAATAAAGGGGGGCAGGTGTCATCAAGTTCTGTGGTGGGTGTCAGACAAGCCAGCGGCCCATTCTGCACAAATCACCGAAAACATTTGTAAAATGTTTTATGTTTTCATGTTTTCATGTTTTCAATCACTTCAATGCTCCAGGCTTTCTTGCTGTGATTCTCATAGCTCATATAACTGATGCTTCGAAGTTCAACTCCCCCCCCCCAATTAAAAAAGCACACAGAAATGATTAAAATAAACAAGCGAGGGAGAAAAGAGTAAGCTGAGAAAATGGTGTCAAGGAGGAAGTTTGGGGATTGCACAGAAGTATGGAAAACATAGTCAATAGATTGCACAAGCAACTTAAGATGTCTTGAAAACATTTCAACCAAAGAATCGTTTTAAAAGGGGACTCATTTAAACATTCTGAGGCTGGAAATAAAATGTTTTTGGGACACAAGGAGGAAAAAGCAATGCTGAACTCCATGGAAGAAAAGTTTTATTTCCTGCCTCAGAACATTTTGAAGGGTTTCTGCGGAAAGGGTTACTGAGTTCCAAGCTGCGTGGACCTCAATATCCACCAGTTCAATTCAATGAAATTGTCCTGATGTTGGAGTTGGACCTATTCCTCTGGAAGAGGAATTGGAGAGGCACTGCTTGTATATCCATTAACTATTCATTTCTTTGATGCCCCAAACCCTGGAAAGAAATAATAATTAGCATTTGTATTTGGTTCTAAATATTCACAAGTTGCATTGGTTCACTGCAAAGTGGTAAAACCCAAAATGCAGGCTGGCTTTGAGTCAAGCAGAAGTCTGGTTTCAAGGCTTTGCCCAGCTGTGCACTTGAATCAACTCTCCCTCACTTTTCTGCAAAATGGGAACATTAAGCACCTATTTCTGTCATAAGGACAAAACCTAGCAGGCGCTGTGCGTGCTTTCAAAGCAGGACATAAAGTCACCATTAATGATACTAAACCGGTATTTCTGTAGCCAGGAAGCGAATCTGAATCCACATTTTCAGTTGGCATCTGAAAAAGACTCTGAGATCCACCAGAGTTCGTCAAGAAGAATGAAGAGTTCTTGGAGAACTTGGGAGCTTGCCTACTGTTTTGTTTGTGTTATTTTGGTTGATCCTCAGGGAAGGTATAACCTGGCTTTGGTCAAGACAATATTAATATTCTTCAATTAGCAGCAACACTAGAATTCTGATACTAATATCCTATTGGTGACACAGTGATTTACTGTGCAATCTTAAGAACACTTTCTCATTTCCTCACTTACAAAATGGTGGTCGATACGCTGCGGGACCTTTTGAGCACGGGCTCATGGTCCCTACTGCAGCTTCCTCCCCTTGGTCAAATGAATGCTGCAGCCGTGCAGCAGCTACACAGGACTCCCCATGATCCGCTCAGGGGCTGTCCTGATTGGCTGCTGTGCTGTTCTGGGGTGGGATTTTTTTTTAATGTTCAAAAGGATGAATCCACGTCCCCACGCTGTGCCGAGGAATCCACATCTATTTGAACAGACACAATTCGCATCTATGCCCATGTGTGCTCAGAACAACGTGAAGATGTGGATTTTTAGCGTTAAAAATTAAAAAATTTAAACCCAGGCTGCGTGCGCATCGTGCATACTCTGCCCCTGCCTAATTGGATGGATGGCTGTACATCACCAGCAACAGCGGGAAACTTAAACCCGAAGTAACCCCAGCGCTTCTCCACTCCTCACGCGCCCTCGCGCTCGGCACGGGGTTTTTAAAAAGGTGCTCGATACAGGAACCAAAATAACGCGCACAAAGGAAGGAGATGGAAGGAGAGGAGGCAGAATTGGGGTCGCTGCGTTGTCGCGGCTTAGGTAGTAGGGAATGCAGCAGGCCCCCAGATTATTTGCCGCAAGTACCGCGCAACAAAAGGTGAGTGGGGAAACGGCCACTGATAGATCTTAGTAGGACTCTGAGTAGAGCTGAATAGATAGTTCCTCTTTTACTGGGAAAAGATTTGGCCTTATTGCCAGGTGAGGGCGCTCTTGGTACACATTTGAAAGACATCTCCTCTGTTCTGTCAGGTGAGCAGACAGGAATGCCAAGGAGTTGTCTTTCCTGAATTCTTTTTTGACAGGTGATTGCAGCAAACAGTCGATGCTCATCTGATACATTCAACCAGTGCCAAATGACAGGCAAAGCCTCGGCCTATTCCTCTGAGATCCACCAAGGGCAGCTATGGAAACTTGCACTTGGTTGCAAGACAGCAAAATAAACACAGTCTGAAGAAATGCATTTTAAAGACTGCAGCATTTCTAATGACTATGAGGGTTGCCAACTTCCAGGTGGTAGCTGGAGCTCTCCTGCTATTACAATTGATCTCAAGTGACCGAGTTCACCTGGAGAAAACTGATGCTTTGGAAGAAGAATAAGAGTTGGATTTATATCCCTTCCCCTTCTTTCCTGTAATGAGACTCAAAGGGGCTTACAAACTCCTTTCCCTCCCCCCCCACAACAAACACCCTGTAAGGTAGGGGGGGCTGAGAGCTCCGAAGAACTGTGACTAGCCCAAGGTCACCAAGCTGGCATGTGTTGGAGTGCAGAAGCTAATCTGGTTCACCAGATAAATCTCCACAGTTCAAGTGGCAGAGCAGGGAATAAAAACCGATTTCTCCAGATTAGAGTACACCTGGTCCCCATGTAGGTGGTCCCCACAGCTGCTCCCCATGTAGGTGGACTTTATAGCATATTATCCCACTGAAGTCCTCCCCCTCCCCAAACACCACCCTCTCAGGCTCCAGGCCCAGGTACTTCCCAACCCTGAGCTGGTGTCAACCCCCAACCCCCTTGTGTCCTGCCATCCGAGAGATTGTGGCTCCAAAGATTCCCCTCAAGCTTTGTTTAGAATAGTAGCAATGAACTTTCACAGCCCAGCCAGATAACACCTGCTCCTTATCTGGGTTCTGATCATAGAGAGAGGTGTGAAGCCTGCGAATGCTTTGTGCTTTGGGAATGCTTTCACTTTTGGGGATGACCATTAGGGGAAAGAGGTGCTTCGCTGGGGCACCTAGACTGCTATGTTGTAGGTGAATGCCAGATTCAGTTTTTAAAAAACCCTTTGAAGTGTACCAGTTCCTACTCTGATGCAATAAACCTGATGTTTGCAACTCTAAGTCTGGTTATTGGAAGAAGGCCAGTGGACATGACAGCTGGCAACTGTTGTAACTATACCTTGACCCTCAACATTTCACCATGTGAAGCCTTTCTTTGAAAAAAAAGGAAGATTGTTCTTTTCTCCCATTCTTCCCACTTAGCCATTATGTCTTCAGAGATCCAGTAGGCTCAAAGTATGGTTCCACATTAAAAAAAATCTGCACTAGGTATAGACTCACCTGTAATACATTCATCACAACATCCAGGATGAGTGTGTTATGAAACTTGAGCAATTTGAGACCACCATGTTTCAGAGACAAAATTAATTGAATAATGGAATACAGTTTCAAATGTACATTCATCAGGCCCCTTCTGCACGGTCCAATAAACACAGATGTAGAATGCTAAAAAAACCATTGGGGGGGGGGACTTCAACAGTTATTTCTCCAACCCGGGTTTTTTTTTAATTGCCAAACTATCAAGTCTTTTCAAAAATCCCATGTTGCGGCTGCTTGCAAGAGAACGGCCAGGCAGAAGGCCTCCCTTTTCCTTTTTAATTTTTTTTGAGGCTTGCACGTGCATAGCTATAAGGGTGCAGGTGGTCATATCGAGGGAAATTGTGGGGGTTCATTTGTGCATGCCTGCAGAGCTGCACATGGGTTTGAAGTATTTTTGAAAAAACAGATGTGACTCTGTGCGAAGGTGGGACAGCAACCTGGATTGTTTCTGTGGGCCCCAATTGCTGCCTGCACAGATGCATGTGAACACAGAAACAAGAAAACAGGTTCCTTTATCCCAAATACAACCCGTTATACATTTGCTGTGCGGAAGGGGCCTTGGTGTTATCCAACAACATACAATGGAGTGATAAAAAAAACAAACCCACAGAGCTTGTTGGTTCTCCAGATAAAATCTGACGTCAAATACAGACTTGAAAGGCTTGTGGTTATATCAGATGAATATTCTTGTATAAAGGCCCATAACATAATTATTTCAAGTAGAGTTTCAAGCTTGACGGCAAACTGTCAAACGTTCCTCAAGACAGTCACACAAGTTGTGCTTTAATGCCACAGCATCCCCCTTTGTGTTGCAACTGATGCACTAACCCCCACATTCTCAGAGTATATTTCTGTTGGGTTTTTTTCTTTGCTAAGAGATATATAGTTAGCAGAGCTAGGAGAATAATGAGCCAAAATGCACAAGTTGCGAAGTTATATTAAGTTTACTATCCAACTAAGTGAGTTTACATGTACATAGGCCATTTCTGTATGGCAAAATTATACTTGCGTAACTGGGTGTTTTTAACCTGGGTCTATTTTATCCCAGGGTGTCTGTCCGCATGGCTGCCCATTTTTTGAAGGAATCCAGTGAAGACCGGGAGGAAATACTCCAGCTTGGTTTGCATGAACCCGGGACTTCTGTATTAACTTCAGAAGCATATCTAAGCATGCCCAGTGTCCTGCATTCTGATTGATTGTTGTTTTTGAGTGGCAGCTTGAATGAATGTAAGACGGAGAGATCAGGCGGCTGGGCAGGAAAAATAAACTGGTCCTGCTCCTGATTGGTTTTCACATGGTACCAGGCTCATCCCGGGGCTTTTTAAAAGAACCTCCAATTTGGCAGTTTTTGAATACCCTGGGATGAGGGAAATATCGTGTGGCAAATTCAGTTTAGGACCGGGAACCGTGTGGAATTCTTGGCTTCACTGGGATATTTTTCTTGCTCAACCCAGGATATTTTGACCGTGTAGAAATGGTCATAGAAAAGAAAATTTTGACAAAATTCTAATTTGCCATGTTACACATATTGATATCTAGCTGTACACTTAACACTACATTTTTCATCATGCTTTTCTTAGTGGGAACAGAACCAGAAAAAAGGGAACATGGGTTTCTTTTAACATCACTTGGGACATGTGAGCTGTTGCATGTAAACGATGGAGATTTAACTAACCAATAGCTCATCTCAATAGCTCAACTCATCACAATGTGACATCAGCAAGTTGTTTACATACAAACAACATTTAACTCCTTCAGGACTGGAGTGACATACACTTGTAATATACAAACGTTTTCAAACAGGATTGCTGGAGGAGTGGTGGGGGGGCTTTTGAGTCTTGAGAACTGTCCCACCTCCACGGCTGCACTGGCTCTTGCCACAGGGCTGATCAGGCTTCCTGAAAGTGTCACTTCTCACGGTTGAGGAAAGTGGCCACCTGCTTCTTAGTAATCCTGATTCAGGTTGTGCATGTCATGATGACGTGAGGGGATACAGTTCAGCAGTGCTGCCATGTTCATGGGAGGCATGAAATGCATGTTTGCCATTTCTAAAACAGGCACAGTATAACAGGGAGATTCACATTCTCCCCTCCACAGTAGGCAGGTTCTCACCTCACAAAATAGGGGTAAGGAGTCAGAGGAGGTGGTGTTAATGGCACAGCAAAATATGCAAAACTGGAGGCAGATTCTCATCTCAGGCACCATGGCCTGTGAGTGTGTTTCCTGGTGTCCAATTGCTCATTCAGCCTTGGTGATAAAGTCCAATGGGTCGTGCATGGAAAAAGAAAAAGACCCAGGGAGTTTCAGCTCAATCCCTCTCAGCTGGCTGACTTGGCAAAGTCATCGTGGGACTTTCTGCTACCTCTTTGGTGTGGGAGATGCTTCAGAAAAGTTCTGGATGTACCACCTTTGTGTCTGCAGTAACCCCCCCCCCCCCCCGAAATAGCTGCCTTTGTTGCGGGAGGATGCTGGACTTGGAACCTCTCAGGATTCTGTGGATTTTTTTCTTCTTCCATAATTTCCTTCCATAATCTTCCATTGAGCACCTAATGTAGTCGATGAGCAATAGATTCAGGACAGACAGAAGGAAGTACTGTTAAACCCAGTGAGTAATGACATTGTGGAATTCTCTGTCAGTGAATGTAGTGAGAGCCAATATCTTGGATGGTTCAAAGGCAATTAGACATATTCTTGGAGGACTAGCTTGTCAGCATTTACCAACCATGGTGACTAGAGGGAACCTCTGGCTCCAGAGGCAGCAAACCTCTGAATACCAGTGTTAGGAGGTAATAATATTAGGAGAAAGCCTTGACCTCTATGCCATGTTAGCTGGCTCCCCCAGGGTAATTGGTTGAACTAGATCAGGGGTAGGGAACCTGCGGCTCTCCAGATGTTCAGGAACTACAATTCCCATCAGCCCCTACCAGCATGGCCAATTGGCCATTGCCTGGTAGAGAGCTGATAAGAATGGTAGTTCCCTGAACATCTGGGCTGCAAATTCATGAACTGGAATGAACCATTGATGTTATCCAGGAGGACATATCTCATATTCTTATTTGATTGGCCCTATCCTTGTGGCAGCCATTTTGTGGTTTGTGTAGCTCCTCTTAAAGCCAATTTGTGGTGGTTATGAAGAAGAAGAGTTGGATTTATATCCCCCCTTCCTCTCCTGTAGGAGACTGAAAGAGGCTGACAATCTCCTTTCCCTTCCCTCCCCCCCACAACAAACACCCTGTGAGGTGGGTGAGGCTGAGCAAGCTCAGAGAACTGTGACTAGCCCAAGGCAGAGGCGTTCCTCTCATTGGGCAAAGTGGGCAGTTGCCCTGGGCACCGCCTTATGGGGGGGCACAAAAACTGCAAATTCGTTTGTGGGATTTTTTATATTTTCAGTGTTTTTCCGTTTTTGGCCTGCAAAGGGTGCAATTTTTAGGATAGCAACACCAAAATTTCAGTGATTTTTCGGGAGACTGTCCTGATGATATTACCCAGGTTTGGTGAGGTTTGGTTCAGGGAGTCCAAAGTTATGGACTCCCAAATTGTTTCCAATGGGAGCTAACAGGAGATGGGGGCTATACCTTTGAGGGTCCATAACTTTGGACCCCCTGAACCAAAGTTCACCAAACCTGGGTGGTATCATCAGTAGGGTCTCACGAAGATACTCTGAAATTTTGGTGCTGCTATCTTAATAATTGCACCCCTGACAGCAGGCACCCCCTGACCGCAGGCATTTCCCCAGATTTTCCTTTTAAATCCACCCCCTTCCTGCCAATGCTTGTTTTCTTTCTTTCTCAGGTTTTGCCCAGGGCTCCAGTTTGCCTAGGTATGCCACTGGCCCAAGGTCACCCAGCTGGCATGTGTGGAAGGGCCCAAGCTAATCTGGTTCCCCAGATAAGCCTCCACAGCTCAAGTGGCAGAGTGGGGAATCAAACCCAGTTCCTCCAGATTAGAGTGCACCTGCTCTTAACCACTACACTACTGCTACTCTTAACCACTACACCACTCCTGCTCTTAACAACTACGCCACTGCTGAGGGTTGCCAGGTCACCGGCAGGGAGTTGGGAGAAAGAGTTGCCAGTGCCAGGTTGAGAAACTCCTGGAGATTTTGGGATGGAGCCTCAGTGGGGTACAATGACAAATAGCATCCATTTTTCTCCAGGGGAATTGATCTCTGTATTCTGGGGATAAGCTGTGATTCCAGGGCATCCCCAGGTCCCACTTGGAGGCTGGCATCCTTAGGCGCAGTATCCTTTTTCATGTTGGATGTCCTTGTCAGTCTTTCTGCAGCAATAGAAAATAGTAAGAGTACAGAAACATCTTAAAGACTAACAAAACTTCTGGCAGGGTATGAGCTGTTGTGAGTCACAAATCTGAAGAAGTGAGCTATGGCCCTTTCTGCACCGCAACGTAAAAGACGCTGATGCACCCCCATGGGACCGTTCACATGGACGGTCCCAGGAGGGCAGCAGGCGGCGGCGCAGCCTTCGTCCCTGAAAGCTTACCTCGTCCCCTGGCTTCTGGCTCGTCGCAGCTGAGGTAAATTCTACGCTGGCAGGGAGGGGGTTGGGCAGCACTGGCGTAATGCCCATTGGGCAAGGTGGGCAGCTGCCCAGGGCATCACCTTGTGGGGGGCATCAAAATGCTGGGTTCGTTTTTGGGTATTTTAGTGGTTTTCCATTTGTGCCCTGCAGGGGGCGCAGTTTTTAGGCTAGCGGCACCAAATTTTCAGCGTCTCCAGGAAACTGTCCCCCCCAAGTTTGGTGAGGTTTGGTTAGGGAGTCCAAAGTTAGGGACTCCCTAAGTTTAGGGAGTCCAAAGTTTCCAATGGGAGCTAACAGGAGATGGGGGCTACAGTTTTGAGGGTCCATAACTTTGGCCCCCCTGAACCAAACTGCACCAAACTTGGGGGGTATCATTAGGGCAGTCTCCTGATGAGACACTGAAAGCTTTGAGTCTGTGCCTTCAGAAATGTCCCCCCCCCCCAGCCTGCAACCCCCATTGACAGCAATGCAGAAATCCCCATCTCCTTAGCAAAGAATGTGGGATGGGGTACTCCCTAAACCAAATGGGGTACCCCCTAAACCAAACTGCACCAAAATTGGGGGGGTCCCATCAGGACAGTTTCCAGATGATACCCTGATATTTTGGTGCCAATACATCCAAAAACACGCCCCCTGCAGGAACATCCCAGAAATTTGCCCAAGAATCTTTGTTCTGCGTTGAGTTTTCTGTATTGCTGTATTGCAGGCTGGGGGGGACATTTCTGAAGGCACAGTCTCAAAACTTTCAGGTTCTCATCAGGAGATTGCCCTGATGATACCCCCCATGTTTGGTTCAGGGGGGCCAAAGTTATGGGCCCTCAAAACTGTAGCCCCCATCTCCTATTAGCTCCCATTGGAAACAATGGGGGATGGGGCACCCCATTTGGGAGTCCATAACTTTGGACTCCTTGAACCAAACTTCACCAAACATGGGGAGTAGCATAAGGACAGTCTCCTGATGATATGCTGAAATTTTGGTGCTGATATGTCTAAAAATGCACCCCCTGCAGGCACCAATGTCCTAGTGCAAAAAAAAAAATTGGTCATGGTGGAGTGGCTGCCGATGGGGGGTGGGGGCATCCAACTCAGGTTTTGCCCAGGGCTACAGTTTGCCCAGGGCTGCCTCGTTACGCCCCTGTTGGGCAGTGTTGCTTTGAGTTGAAACATTTCTTTTTCATGGGCCATCCTGGCCAACTCTGTTTCCCGCTCTTTTTCTGCCTGTTTACTGTGTTCTTTTTCTCTCTCTGCCTGAAGCCTAGCCAGTTGTATTTTTTCTTCAAACGCCATTCTAGCCTTTTCATTTTCTGAGGCAATTCTTGCCTTTTCATTCTCTGAAGCTATTCTAACATTTTCAGCTTCAATTTTTTTCATTTCCAATTCTATTTTCATCTTCTCTAACTCTACAGAGGTTGTCTGTGTTCTACATGGCTCTTCCTCCTGTGTTACCACAGAATCTCCAGTTTCTTGAGCTTTTCCCTCAGCTACTACTTTTGGTCTCTTGGGTGGTGCCATTTGCGTGAGGAAAAAGTTGAACTGATTTACTTCACAAAATCAGTAAAAAAGAAAGAAAGTTGGCTTTCTTCTGCGTGTTTGGAACTGGATTTAGATGTTACACGTATCCTGCCGCTATGCCACCAAATGTAGCAGGGTTTTGAAAGCTCAGACTCCCTTTCTGAAGTCTGCCTCACTCCAACTCTCCCCAGAGGAAAAAATAAAGCCCCTGACCAAAAATGGAGGGAAACTCTGTGGCCAGAGGAGTTTTGGCGGCTTTACGCCAACCAGACACCACCACCAGCTGTAGGCACACAGAAAAAATAGACTGGAGACACTTTTATTGGTGACGTGGAAACAAGAGATTTGTAAAAGTTTATTTGGCTAGAAATGAGAGAGGCTTCTCTCCAGTTGACTTGGAGAGGTTTTAAATGCTTGTTTAGGTTACAGAAAGAAAAAAACTTTATTTCTTCGAGGAGGGTTATTCAGTCCAGTTACACTAAAGTTTTCTGTTTGGTCAGACGCACTTGGGTGGCCACTATACTCCCCTTCTCTTAAAAGAGGGGTTCTGGTTTAAGCCCTTAAGCTTTTTATCCATACACACAGGTTCTACTGATTTGCTTCCAGCTTTCTCTCTTACAGAGGTTTCCAGCTTTTGGAGTTGTTTACACACACAGAGACCACTAAGATTTTTCTCTGTTCCTCACCCTTTCTAGTTCACATAAACACCCAAGTCTTAAGACTGGAAGGACTCTGGCTCAACACTCGCCACCTTCCCTTTCAGTCCCCTGTTAGGGCCTAACTGCCCCCTTTATGGACTGGTCTTCTCTTGACTGGGTTTTGAACTGAGGTTGGACAGACACTAGTCTGGACAGCCAAGCTGCCAAGCACCTGAGCGGCGGATTCACCTTCCACCAAGCCCAGGGTTTTCCCTCACACTCTTTCAAGCCTCCTCAGCCTGAATAGAGCAGTCTGACTACTGTCAGAATGCACAAGCAGCGGCAAATCTCTCTCCCTGATCTGCACTCAGCTTTCAGGATCTTAGTTCATGAGCGAACCAAGACAAAAGAACCCACAGCACTCAAGCTGCCTCCTTTTCTTTTTTCCTTGCAATTTCCTCCAGCCAATCAGGACTGGGCAGGACTTAACTATTTCAGGGCAGTCTCTCCCTGGAAACCACTTCCCAAATATGGGCATTTGTCATAGAAACCTCCTCTATGACACAATTCTAGTCTGATTTTCCATCTCTTCAGCTCCTTTTTGCTTTTCTGTAAAAGAACAAGAGAGATTTTGATCAAGCGTCTTGTATTTCATGGTAACTGCATCCTACAGTTTTCTGAGAATTCATATGGGACAAAGTGAGCCAACCAAATTCCCTCTACTCCGAGATACAGGTGCCTCATCCTAGCATATATGAATAACTATGTCATCTAGGACAAAATTGTATCGGCAAACAAGCCATTTCAAGGGAATGCAGGGATGGGGGGAATATTTCCAAAGGAGGGATAGGGACCAGATTTTCTTGAATCTGAAGACATCCCCTGCAGTGTTACACTGCCCTGAGTTGTTGTTTTTTCCTGGACTCAGACTTCTGATCTTAAAATACATCTGGGGCATGAAAGTAAAGAAAGTTTAAGACAGGGACATATCTTGAGGACAATTGGATGAGGGATATAGAACATAGAGCTGGAAAGGACTTCCTCCTCAGGCTGGATGGCCTTCTGTCCAGAGTGATTTGATTGTTTCTTCCTACATGGCCGGGCGTTGGGACTCGAGGGCCCTTGCATTCCATTCCATTCTATTCTATTCTATTCTTATGAGAGCCAGCATGGTGTAGTGATTAAGAGCAGGTGGATTCAAATCTGGAGAACAGAGTTTGATTCCCCATTCCTCTACCTGAGTGGCAGAGGCTTATCTGGTGAACCAGATGTGTTTCTGCACTCCTACATTCCAGCTGGGTGACCTTGGGCTAATCACAGTTCTCTCAGCCCCACCCACCTCACAGGGTGTTTGTTGTGAGCGGGGAAGGGAAAGGAGCTTGTAAGCCACCTTGAGTCTCTCTACAGGAGAGAAAGGTGGGGTATAAAACCAAACTCTTCTCTTCTCTTCTCTTCTCTTCTCTTCTCTTCTCTTCTCTTCTCTTCTCTTCTCTTCTCTTCTCTTCCCTTCCCTTCCCTTCCCTTCCCTTCCCTTCCCTTCTCTCCCTCCTTGCTCTGCTCTGCTTCCCTTTTGGGACTGTGGCGAAACGGGCTTGCTTTTGGCTGGCAGGCCCTATTTCGCACTCTGCACACCCCCAGGAGTTACCGACTTTTCCTGGGGAGGGCTAACTTTCTCTTTGGGTATGCTGCCACCACCTGATCATTTGAGGACTGCCTGCTGGGGAAGATCAGGATTTCCCAGCTTCCTTTCCAACTGCATGAGGCCCCTGCCTCAGTTTCCCCTTGGTTCCCCTCTCCTGGGTTCCACAGGGTAGACTGGAGATCCTGGAGGAAAAGCTGCTCAGCCTTCCTCTACCTCCTGTTCAAATAGCGTGTCCAAGACAGTAGGGCATAAGTGATACAGAGAACTTTCCTCCACAGCTAAGGTTTTAAAAAGTATTTATTAAAAAGAAAATGATTACCATATGTTTTAGCACACACCAGATTTAGCAAGGGTTACAAAATAAAAGGAGATAAAACGCAAATCCTCTTTTCCTATCACTAATACATACCCTGGCTAAAGATGGTAGAAAGCAGGGTAGGTCCTTAAAGCTTAAAATGTTGCCATTGGCAAAGAGCTCACATTACCTGGCTGAGCACATGGTCCAGAAAATGGCTGCCGCCTTCCCAGTTCAGGCAAGAGCTCTGCTCCCCTCCAGAGAGACCTGAGCAAAGAGACCTCGCCCCTCTCTTCCCCTCAATTTATCAGATCCCAGACCCCACCCTCCTTTGACCAGGTCAGGCTGGGTCAAGATATCATTTCCCCCTAGGTCAGGTAGCATTTCCTGATGTTTCTCTGGGATTTCTAAGTCCTCCAAATCTCTGGTACCTGGTTGGAGAAGGAGAGGATGAAAGAAAAAGGAAACGGAAGGGGGGGGGGGGGAAGGAGCCATTTCTCCACAGGGACCATCTAGTTCAACCCCGTGCACAACACAGGACATTCACAACTACCCCCACTCTCCAGTGATCCCTGTTCTGTGATCAGACAAGGTCAAGAACCCAATATTTTTCTTGTAATACGTAACTACCTCCACATCAGATCTATTTCTGCTTGTGGAATTGAACCCCAATGTGAAACAGTTCAGTTTAAGGCAGCAGACTTAAAGCATTAGTTAAATTTGTAACCAACAGGAGTTAGTTTTCATTGGGGGAATCCCTTTGGATCAGTGGCCTTGTGTGTTAAGAGCACACAATTATTTTGGGGCGTTGGTGGAGGCTCTTTGGAGTAATGGAGTATTACTGGATTGTTTCCAGTGTGGTTTTAAAACTCTTAGAAGAAGCAGTGTAGGAAGCAAGAGACAGTGCCAGGAATCAAGCCAGGACAAATTAGATTGATCCCCGTGTATACAGAATTGTTTCCGCCTTTCTGAAGAATTGTGAAAGAACAGAGGAGGGAAAATCATTATTGCTCTGAACCTGGGTTCAAAGCCAAAGTCATCTACTGTGTGGGAAATGGAGGATGGAAGGAATGGAATGCCCCAGTGTGGCAGGGAGGGGCCGGCACAGTTTAATGTTTTTAGCATGCTGTAATAATTGTTTGTGATTCAGCTGTGATGCAAGCACAGACTTGTCCAAAGGGGGAGAGGCAGGTAGACACTCAAAAGCCAGTGAGGCACAGCATTGCTGGGAGTCTCCTGGAATTACAACACATCTCCAGAATACAGAGACCAGTTCCCATGGAGAAAATGGAGGGTGGACTCTGTGGCATTGTACCCCCTTGAGGTCCCTGTCCTCCTCAGGCTCCACCCCCAAATCTTGAGGGATTTCCCAACTGGATCTGGCAACCCTACTCCCTCATCCCCCACCGGTGGCCAGAGAGGACCTGGGGACCCTAGTTGTTAGAGAAAAGGATAAGGATTGGGGAAACTAAAACCCAAGCCCCCCTTTGCCTTGAAGGTTGGTGATTGATTTTATATCGGTCATTCTATCTCCATCTGACTTACTTCATGGGATTCTTGTGAGGTAAAACGGAGGGGAGAAAATCCATACTCTTGGAGGAAAGGTCGGATTAAAATTAGATCAATAAATACTGGAGGGGGGATCAGCATTTGTTGTGGGGGGCTCAGTTTTAAATTTCAGTAATGATGCTTTCTTTTGGTGGCTTTAGCACAGACCTACAAAGCTTGTCCTCCCCACTCCCCCCTCACCTAAATGATGCTTATCAGCCATGTTTGGAGTAACATACTACTAATCTTGAAGTACCTAAACTTTGGAGAGCTTTTACTTTGGCATGATGCCATGTCCTCCCTTCAGCTGTTCTTGAAAGCCAGTATAAGAAAAGTCCATATTGGAAGAGACAATGGCATTTTCCAGACGGACATAATATCCCAGGGGAAAACTGGGATCATACATATTGGGAAGTTTGTATCTTGGTTTCCTCCACCACCCAGCAGTGCTTTTAGGCTAGGAGGAAGAATTCCAGGTGATTATGCATGACCCCAGTTTAGTTTCATTTTCCTTGCCAATGTTGCTGCGCATGTGCGAACTGTCCCGTTTTTCCGATGTTCTGATTGGCTGCAGGTGGTGAGGCAGGAAAAATAAACTGGTCCATCTCCTGCAGTGTTTGTATCGGAGTGGGATCGTCACTTAACCCCCCCCCCCCCGCTAATTTATAGTTTTTTGAAAGCCACGGGATAAGGGAAATCTCATGGGGCACACCCCAAAGTAGTGACATATCTGCCAGGTGCCACTCTTCTGGTCACGTGAGGGGCGCAAAATTGGCCCCCGCGTGACCAGGAAGTCCTGCTGTCTCATTGTTTTTGCGTGCCTCGGCCCCATCCGAGGCACGCAAAAACAACGAGGCAGCAGGACTTCCTGCTGCCTCCAAGTGCCCTCAACCCCACCCTGGACTCCCTCCCTCCCTTCCCCACCCAGCCTGCAGTCTCTTCTGACTTCCGCTCCGGGCAGGCCAGAAGAGACTGCAGTTTCAGCCTCGGTGACCTGCTTTTATAAGCTCTGAGGGCGGGGGTGGGGCTTGGGGAGCAGGAAGGGGTGGGACTTCCCCTCCTGCAAAAGCCTCCCACCCCTGCGGCCTCGAGTGCTATAAAAGAAGGTCTCCAAGGCCGGGACTGCAGTCTCTTCTGGCCTGCCCAGAGGGGAGGTCAGAAGAGACTGCAGGCTGCTGGCTGGGAGCCCACCCAGCAGGGGGAGTTTGGGGGGGGAGGTGTGTACCCTAGACCTTGCCCATGCTTTGGTGACATGGGTGGGGTCAAGTGCAGTGGGGGGTGGAACCTGGGGGCATCAGGAGCACAGCTGGGGTGGTGGGGCGGCAGAGCCTGGGGGACGTCTTGGAGACAATTGGTCTCCGGGCGCCATTTACCCCTGGTACGCCTCTGCCTGGAAGCCATGCAGAAGTCATGGCTGAACCGGGATGTTTCACCTCCTTATCCCAGGATGTATGGTCCGTGTGGAAAACTGCAATGTCCCTGTGAATCTGGGCACATAGAAATAATAGAACATTTGTCTCTCCAATGTCAGTACTGTAAAATATACGTACTTGTTTTATTGCCACTGCTGCATAGATTTTCAGGTCACACCAGACAATTTTATGCTTCCTTCCTGATTACAGATACCAAATGCTGATAGAACAAAAGGTGTTGGTAGATTTTGTGTAGCAGCACTTGAAATACGTTGCAGGATGGTTTGTGCTATAAATCAGGCTTAATGAATATTTGTGTTGTCTTTCTAGAGTGCACTGGGATTTGATAGTTATAGGTCCTTTCCACACAAATCACTGAAGACGTTTTCAATACCCCCACCTTTACCACGGTATATTTCCACATCCACCCCTTCAAAACGATTCTTGGCTGCCATTACATGATTTTTTCCCTTTGTTTTTTGAGTATTGTGTTGAATTGATGCTTTAATGCCTCAGAGCTTCTTGCTGTGGTTCTCATTCTTCATATACTCAAAGCATCAAAGATTAGCCCCCCCCCCCAGTAAAAGAAAACAAGCAGAAATGCTGCAAATAAACAGAGGTCTGAGTGAGCTCAGAAAATGGCACTGAGGAAAGCAGAGAACTGTGAGAAACCTAGTCAATAGATTGCACAGCAACTGAAGACGTTTTCAAAAACATTTCAATCAGAGAATTGTTTAAAAAAGGGATTCATTTAAGATGTTTTGAGGCTGCAAATTACATATTTGGGGGTAAAAACAATGTGGAACTCCATGGAAGCAACGTTTTATTTCCCGCCTCAAAATGTTATAAAAGGTTTGTGTGGAAAGGCCCAATCTGCCAATTTCATTGTTCCCATATACACCCCCCTTATTTCCTAAGCTTTTTGTTTCCTCTTAACATTTATGTTTTTATCCCGTTTCCTTTATTTTCTTTCTCATGTTCAATTTTTTTTATCCAGCAGATTTTTTTAGATATATATTTATTGTTTTAATATATCATATCTTTTAATTGGTTATATTTTATCTAACATGCCTATGACCATAATAATGGTTGACTGGCAGCCTGGAGACTGAAAAAAAATGTGTGAGTGTTTGTATAAGTTGGTCCTACACACTCTTGGAAAAATCTCCAGCCTCCTCAGTTTTCACCTCCTGCTACATTGTCCATGTGACTGCCCAATTCTTCCCATCTCCATTCCCGTTTCCTGGTGGCCTTGCCTCATTAACAAGGATGCTTTCACTCAGGAGGAGGCCTGACTTCACCATAGCCTCGTCTTTCCCCTGCCTGCTCTGCCCTGTTTTGCCTCTTCACTTGCCGATTGTAGTGAGCTGGACTCCAGATGTGGAGTGGGGGAGCAGATAACCAAAGGAGGGAAGTGGTTGGAGGAGCTGCAGCATCCTCACCAGGTATTTGAAAAGTCAAGGACATTTTCCTGACAGTTTCAAATCATTGCTATTCTAGCAAACTTTTATACATTTTCACACACAGTCATATGGAATTTATGTTCCATTAGCCTTGACGCTTGTTCAGGACCGGTGCAAATCCGGGTTCCAGTTCGCTTAGTGGATGCTTTGTACTGCACAGGATTTTTATCAGTGTTATTAGGGTCTGTTTGGCAGATACCTGGTGGTATTTTTGTAATGTTTGTAGTTTTAGACACATATTATACTTTTAACAAGGCTTCATTTGAAAGGAGACAGCAATTGCTGTGAGTCTTCTTCAGTGTAATTTCTATTGGGTGGTTCAGTTTGGAGTCAGCATAGTGCAGGGGTTAAGAGTGATGGACTCTGGTCTGGAGAACCGAATTCAGTTGCCCACTCCTCCACATGCAGCCTGAGAGGACAGGAAGGTGATTGTGAGCCGCTTCAAAACTCAGAAAAGCATGAGAAACGTCTTAAAGGGACCGCGCAGGCAAATGAAGCCATTTTGAAAATGTATTGTTGAACGGTTTCACAGCCGGAATCACTGGAGTGTTGTAGGGTTTCCAGGCTTTATAGCCGGACTGGGAGTGTATGGGAGTATTGTGCGGTTTCCAGACACGGCCATACAGCCCGGAAACCCCACAACACTCCATTTTGAAAATGTTTCAACAAAAGAATAGTTTTAAAATGGCATTCATTTAAAATGTTTTGAAGCAGCAAATAAAACGTTATGGAGTAAAAAAAAAATGTGAAACTCCACGGAGGAAACATTTTATTTCCTGCCTCAAAATGCTTCAAAATGCTTCAAAGTGTCTATGTGGAAAGGTTTCTGGTTTCGCGCCAGGTTTGACATCGCATACTGGTGCAATGCTGAACACACAGCTTCCCATCAGTACAGCAGGGGACAAGGTCCCTAGATCAGTGGTTCTCAACCTTCCTAATGCCACGACCCTTTAATACAGTTCCTCATGTTGTGGTGACCCCCAACCCTAACATTTATTCATTTTACAGATGGAGAACACTGATGCAGAGAGTCTTAGGTGACCCCTGTGAAAGGGTCCTTCGACCCCCAAAGAGGTTGTGACCCACAGGTTGAGAACCACTGCCCTAGATGTTCCTATGGTACACTGGGTAAGGCAGATGTGGCATTAAATATTTAGTTAAATGCATAATAAAAATAAGTAAATGGCAAAAAAGGACAGATGTGCCATGTAGAGAAATGGAAGGATCAGTGACAATGTTGCAAACCAAAAAGAATTTAAAAATGGCTAAACCAATGGACCCTGTGCTCTGTTAGTCCTGAACAACCTGTGACTTAGAGCCAACATGGTGTAGTGGTTAAGAGCAGTGGACTCTAATCTGGAGAACCGAGATTGATTCCCTAGTCCTCCACACAAACAGTAGACTCTTATCTGGTGAATTGGATGTGTTTTTCTGCTCCTACACATGAAGCCTGCTGCATGACCTTGGGCTAGTCACAGTTCTCTCAGAACTCTCTCAGGTGTCTCTTGTGGGGAGAGGAAGGGAAGAAGAAGAAGAGTTTGGATTTATATCCCCCTTTCTCTCCTGTAGGAGACTCAAAGGGGCTTACAATCTCCTTGCCCTTCCCCCCTCACAACAAACACCTGTAAGGTTGTGCATGTGTGCATTCTGACCTTGAGAGGTTCTCGCCGGAGGTTCCTGCTCTCTGCCTGGAAAGGGAATTCTGCTGTTTTGGTTATCTCTCTCTTGCTTGCTAGTCTGTGTGAAATTCTGCTTTGTTTACACTATCTTGGCAGGAGCCTGTTTGATACCCTGTAAAAGCTGTTGACCGAGATCTGGGGCTCCAGATCTCGCATTGCCTGTTTCCGACTAAGAATGCCAGCTTAATAAAGAACTTAACACGGTTGCTTTTGACTGGACTTTACTGGTTCGTTACAACACCCTGTGAGGTAGGTAGGGCTGAGAGAGCTCCGAGAAGCTGTGACTAGCCCAAGGTCACCCAGCTGGCATGTGTGGGAGTGTACAGGCTAATCTGAATTCCCCAGATAAGCCTCCACAGCTCAGGCGGCAGAGCTGGGAATCAAACCCGGTTCCTCCAGATTAGATACACGAGCTCTTAACCTCCTACGCCACTGCGTAGGTGGTTAAGAGAGGGGTTAAAAGAACCTCCTGCGTAGGAGGTTAAGAGAAAGGAGTTAAGAGAAAGGTTAAGGGAAAGGAGTTTGTAAGTCACCTTGAGTCTCCTTACAGGAGAGAAAAATGGGGTATCAATACAAAGTTGTCTTCTTCATTTAGGCAAAAGCCTGTCGCTCTAGAGATGCACAGTGCTCTACCAGTGTAAAGGTTTCAATGGTGTTGATTCTCAGCACAGCCGCTTGGCCTTGACTGAATTCCAGGACTCGGGCGATGGGCCAGAAGCGGCGGCTATTTCCCTGGTAGAGGCCTTATCTCACAGAAAGAGATGAGAATGCCGTTCCCATGAGAATGGGACTTGGGAAACCGGGAGGGGGATGGGATCGAGAAGAAACTTATAACCTGTGGTTCTGGCGGGAGAACCTTCATTCCTGCTATCACGGGCGTGTAATGTGAGCTTTCTAAGATGTCTGAATAAACGGTCTTTCAACCAAAAAAAAAAGCCTTTTATTTCTGCTCCATGGAATTCCTTACATTGTGACAGGAATCTTTCATCTTACTTCTAAATATCAGTGGACCTCTGGTGTTCCGGCATGCAGAGGTTGAATATTCCTGAAACTGTAGCGCACTGGTAGCCCCATAGAGGGCTTGAACCCTTCCCTTTCCTGACTTGAGAAGAACCAGCGGAGAGAACGGGTCACCGCTGGTAACTTCTCTCCCGTCACCGCCTCGACACGAGTCTTCCCTTACTTGCGCCGTTGGGGATGAGGGATGCGGAAACTTGACCATGCGGAGTTACGCAAATGAGTCGATTTGGGGCGCTTCATCTATGGATCGTGGGCCTGTGGATCGGATCTCTACCCGTTTTGCATTGTGGATTACAAACCTCAGATGCAACCTGTCTCGGAGGATGGGTCCTGACCACCTTTTCATGCGGCAACGTTCCAGGAGTCGATTGAACGGTTCCTTTGACCTTTCTGATATTATACGGTAATTACGCCCCAAGAATCTGCAGTGCGGCATAGCACCGGGTTTCGTCCCAAGACCGCAGATTGATACCGGGACTTTAGCGGGATCGAGGATTGTGAGGGGTTTCCGGAAGACGGCTCTGAAACCGGGCCCCTCAGATCCCGGACTTAGCATAGCTGAAGCACGTTAGGCTTCCGTGGAGCCATGCCGGTGGACTTGAGGTGCTGCTCTCCGATGAGTGAGGAATCCGAAGAAAGTCTGACTCCCTTATCCTTCGATTTGTTTCCCCTCCCGTCCCAAAGAAACTGGAACGAGGAAGTGGTCCCGACTGTGAGATGCCCAAGAAGCGTGGGCCCGTGAACGCCAACTATGGGAGGAGGAACGGCAGAATCGTAGCTTACAGAAAGAGCGTGAGAACCTGCAAAGAGACCGTGAACAACAGCGCAGAAGAACCATCCAACTCGAACTTCGGGCGGAACCAAAAAGACAGCGTTAGCAACGGCAATATAATGCAGGAAGTTATAAGTCATGAAGTAAGGTCCTGGAAGACACTCTAAAATGGACCTGGGCGATCAACGCGAAGGCATTATAGCCATCCGAACGCATAGAAGTGAATTCATATTACTTGAAGCCATGCAACGAGATTAATTAGCCAAATTGGACCGAAAAAAAGCGGCCCTACGTAGCATCAAGATGCCTTGACTGCGCAAGGAGAGGGAATTAACTTCATCTTGGAGCAGGAGTTGAAGAGACAGCGGGATAGGATGCCCTGAAGGTTGGTACCTACGCCTTCACCCAAGCGTAACGCAATGCCCTCTGCTATCGAGAGCAACGCTCCTAGGTCCTACTACTTTCGTACCTGCATACTCCCAAGGTCCTGCTCGCCATGTAGAAGACCAGCGGTGCCAGGCCCGATACCTCCACCGATTCCTGCTCTTCCCGCTCAGCCGCCTCAACCAGCGCAACCGCAGCCCTAGCGTGATCCAAGGGCCATGGAGAGGGGATACTACAGGCCCCCGATCCCTGCCCGTTTCGAAGCGGGACCGCTTATAAACTTCCCTACTTTCATTCTGCAACTCGATGCACATATGGAGGAGTATGGCGACTTATATATCGATCTGAGCAGCGTGAGAAAATACGGGACATCGGGTCTGTCACAGATGGGGTGGCTGCTGACTGGTTTTGTGACTCTTTTTTTGAGCTGCAAGCGGATGATACTCGCACAGTGGCTGCATTTCTTCCAAGCCTTCACGGGCCAGCTTCCAAGATCTGGGCGCTAAGAAAGTGAAACCATCAACGTACCATAAAATCCCTATTCAACAGAACTGACCGTACTTTTGCCGAATTTGCTTTCGTGAATTCCGTGCTGCGTATGCTCGACTTCCTCCTGAGTGGCCTGAGCGCGTAGATAATGTGAATACTTCTCTGATGCCATTGACATCAAACTTCGAGAAACGGGGTGTTCCTCATCCATTATCCAGCGCACTATCGCTGGGAATGGATGGAATTGGGATCTCAAGAAGTGGCTCGTTTGGATTACGCAGCTCCGGGGGGATCCATGAAATCCGCTTCTACGACCGCCTCTGCGGCTTCATAAGCCAAACCCAACCGTCTCCTACCGAAACCACCTCGAGAGAGCGCCGTCGGCGTTTGGGATTGTACCCTCTATTAGCGGAGGACCAGGCCATCTGGCTGCCAACTGCCCGAAAAAACAGAAGTCCACCGCTCCGACCCCACGCACCCCCTCTGCCAAACCACCACCCGGAGATCCGGTCCTCCTCCAGCGGGCTTCGTCCCTAAAGCTGTTACCGAAGGTGATCCCGAGGAGGGGGAAGTGGCGATTTGCTTCTCATCAGCACCGCGGATGTGGATCCTACTCCAGATCACGGTGAGTGAAGACAGCGCCCCCATTACTGTTCCACAGCGGTTCTGGCCAAGCCTACTAAACATGCATTATTCTAGCCTCAGCCCTGCGTAGATTCTGGCTGCTCCCATTTGCTTAATCACGGCCCCAAGTGGTTTGAAGAGGCCGGTTTAGACCGAGTTCCCCTATGAAAGCCCATACCGTTCACACAAATGAACGGCAGCCCACTCGGAGCCGAGGGCCCGACTTCGATTCAAAACGCATAACCTGTCCTTCGCCGTTAGCTGACCATTGGGAGAAGGTAGTTTATACTTGCTTGCTCCAGTGGCCAAACATTCCATTGTCCTGGGCATGCCATGGTTATTATTACATGAACCAAATGACCCACGGGAAAAAACTGATTCTAGAATTAACAGATCCCCCATGTGGAGGCAGCCTATGCGTTGGGGAGATGGCCCGCAAATCAATGACACAAAACCCCTGGTTTCTTCGGTTATGCACATCCCAATGACTTTCAATTCCACGAAGGCATTTCACCAGCTTAGCAGGACTTAACCGGGGAGTGTTTTGCAGAACAGGAATGTGATCAATTGCCCCCCCATAGAGACGCGGCGCACTGGAAATCATGTACAACCCGGGGCTCAACTACCAAAGGGTAGAATCTATGCATTATGAGCCTTTAGCGAAGAGAAGGAACTCCGTGCCTTCTTAGATAAAAACCTTGCTTCGCTGATTCATGCGGAGGGCTACTAAACATCGCCGCACGCTGCTCCTGTCCTGTTGTACCGAAAAAGGACTGAGGTCTTCTAAGACTTTATTACTGATTACCGAGGATTAAATGCTGTTTCCATTGTCAGCGAAAATAAATACCCTTTACTTGCATAATCGGGACCTCTTAGATGCATTGGGCAAGGGACGCCTTATTACTAAGTTGGATTTGAGGGAAACCTACCACAGAGTCAGGATTGCGGAAGAGCCTTCTGAACATTTAACAGCATTTAATACTAAATTTGGACAGTATGAATACCCAATTATACCGTTCGGGTTAGCGCTGGGGCACCCGGCGCATTCATAGCCCCTCATCAATGGCAGAAGTTTTGCATGACTTACTATATAAAGGAGTAGTTATTGACACTTAGACGATGTTTTAATTTATTCACAAACCAACCGGAGGAGCATGGGGCTTTGGTTCGGGAAGTATTGCAACGTTTTACTCAACAACTCCCTCTTCGCCAAAACTGTCTAAGTGCATTTTCTATTCAGTCCCTCCATAAGACTATTTAGGCTACAGGATCTCATCTGAGGGTTTAAAAATGGATCCTCGCGAAGATTGGCCTTGATCCTCCAGTAGCCTGCCCCACCACCAACTTGGAAGGAGCTCCAATCCCTTCCTAGGATTTTACTAATTTTTATCGTGATTTTATACCCCAATTTGCTGAACTAACCCTTCCACTCACGAACCTTTTACGCTTTTTTAAAATTAAGACTCACAGGCTACCAAGCCCGGAGCTCCCCTCCCTTGGTCTCAGGAATGTCAAACAGCCTTCCAGCTCTTGAAATCGGAAACATCACTACCGAGCCTGTCTTAAAACACTTACGACCCAGACCTTCCTTTAGGTAGTTCACGCATTGGATGCTTAGGACAAAGCGCTTGAAGCAGCCCTGACTGCAGAGAAATAAAGATGTTGAAACTTGTTCCGTGTGCTTGTTATCAAAAAAATTCTCCGGCTCAGAACTCAACTGGACCGTAGGGGATAAAGAGAGACTACTGCCATCAAGGTAAGCGCTTTCCACTTGGCGTCACTGGCTTGAGGGGGCTAAACACCCCTTCCAGGTTTGGTGGGAGGAGGATCACTGGAACTTGGCTGCCCTCTCCACCCCCCTCAGAATGTCTGCAAAACTAACTACGTTGGGCCGATTTCTTTTCCCGTTTTTCTTTCACTGTCCATTTTTCCCCCGGAGAGGAAACCAATAAACTGGCTGGAAGTCAGAAGCTGTGGCGCCTTCCCGGGGAGGAGGGTGGAGCTGCTTCTGAGACATCCAGCACTGTTCTCTCCCACTCCCAGCTAGGGGCTGGCGATCACTTTCGATCTCAGACATCCGCTCCTGCCTCCTCCCATCGCATGCGTTCCCAGCCCACCTGGTCTCCCCCTTCCTCTGCGGGGAGCCTAGAGGAAGTGGGTCTTCGGGAGACGCCAGTGGGAGGAAGGCGACTCCCAGCTTCTTGTGGTGAATGGTGTTTGGAAGCCCGGGGGGATTGTTGGTACACGATGCCTCCCAGCCTTCGTGAGCAAGTTCTCGAAGCCTGTCATGATGCCTGCTTTCGGCTGGACATTTCTGGCTTTCTCAAAACACTGCATTTAGCCATACGTCAATTCTGGTGGCGCGCCATGCGCATAAAGACATTGAGAACTTATATATCAAGGGGTGCTTCTCTGTTTGTGCGGAGGCCAAATCCATTCCGGGAAAGCCCCATGGACTGTTAAAACCTCTCCCAGTTGCCTCCCGTCCCTGGGAGAGTTATCTCAATGGATTTTATTACGGAGTTACCAGAGAGTCAAGGAAACACAGTCACTTGTGGGTGGTGGTGGACCTGATACTCCCAAACAAGCCCATTTCATTCCCTGCACCTCCATTCCCTCCACGGCGCTCCTAGGTGGTAGCGACTGTTCATTCAACATATATGTCGTCTACACTCCTCCCCCCCTCAAGGTGGTGTCCGGCCGCAGGCCTCAATTCACATTTCAAAATTCTGGAAAGCTTTCCTGGGCTTATGGGGGGCCACCCGGTAGTTTGCCGCCCCCTACCGCGTTCAAAGTAGCCGGTGAAAGGCCGGAAAGAGCGAACAGAACTCTTGAACAGTATTCCACGTTATTACACCAACTATCACCAGGAACAACTGGTGCGATTTAATTCCGTTTACAGAATATGCCTACAACAATGCACCATTCATAGCAGTGATGCATAAAAAAAGCTATGAAAATTGTGTCTGGCGGCTCCTTCCCGCCCATTGCCCCAACTACCAGCGGAGGCGCTTCATCCCTCAGAATTCCAGCAGTAGATTTCATCTCTAGCTGAGGGGTGGAAAAGCATTGGTTCAGACTGCTTTGCAACAAACTAAAGATTCCCAAAAGTTCCAGGCGGATAAACATGCGTTCTGACTTTCCTTTGCGTGTTGGGGCTTGGGTCTATTTGTCTCACGAAAAACCTCAGAGGCGTGCACATAAAATTCTCAAAACTGGGCAAAAAGTTCGTGGGACCTTTTAGAATTACAAAAGTGATTAATGATATTTACACTGCCGAGTTAGATTTGCCTAATTAGTTAAGTAATATCCATCCTGTCTTTCATTCCAACTTGCTCAAAGGAGGCTCCAGCTTCTGATGCCTAGCACGCGACCACTCCGGAAATACCCATGACTATAATTGGTAGCCACAAGCATTATGAAATTGGCGCCATCCTGGACTCTCGTTTTAATCGTAATCGCATGCAATGATACTTGGTTTCTTAGATTTGGGGTATTCCTCTGGGTATAATCAATGGGTGTATTCAGAGAATATTGACGCCCCCTCCCTTATTTCTGCTTTCCATCGTACCTTCCCGCAGAAACCAGGGGGGGAGAAGTTGTTCTTAGGGGAGGCAGAGTGTAAAGGTTTCAATGGTGTTGATTCTCAACTGCCCAGCAGCTTGGCCATGACTGAACGTTCCAGAACTTCGAGCTGATAGGCCCGAAGCTGACTATTTCCCTGGTAGAGGCCTTATCTCACAGAAAGAGATGAGAATGCCGTTCCCATGAGAATGGGACTGGGGAAACCGGGAGGGGGATGGGACGGAAAAGCTTATAACCTGTGGTTCTGGCGGGAGACTTCATTCCTGTCACGGCGTGTACGTGAGCTTTCTAAGATGTCTGAATAAACGGTCTTTCAACCAAAAAAAAAGCCTTTTATTTCTGCTCTATGGAATTCCTTACAACCAGGTTCTTCCCTCTTCTTCCTCAGTTTCTCAGTCCCCAGGCAAGAGCCCTTGGTGGGTTGCCCCAGGCATCACTCGGGAGGAGGGGCAATTCACATGTTGTACAGGCCTGTGCTACAGAGACCAAAAAAGAACACCTGTTGATGCCATGTCTCAAGTCATGGAAACAATTCTTGGTGACTTCAACTCCTGCCCTTGTACTTGCCCTTGTATACTAGACCAGAGTAAGGAGGTTTAGAACCTCAGCTTGCATGCAGAAGAACCCAGGATCAATCCCCAGCATGTCCAGTTGAAAGGAACAGTTTGTAGGTGATGTGAAAGGCCTCATCCTGGCACCATGGAAAGCCACTGCTGGTCAGAGTAGACAAGTTTGACTTTTGTAGACCAGTAGTCTGACTCAGAAGGAAAAAGCTTATTCATGGAAGGGTCATGACTTACCAATCAAACACTTTCTGTGCTCCCAGAAACATCCATATTCAGTCTCCAGCATCTCCAGATGAAAGGACCTGGAGAGCGTCTGCCAGTCAGAGCGGATAATGTTGACCTAAATGGTCCAAAAGGTAGCTGCATATGTTTACGGGACCCCTCTGAGTGCCCCCCCCAACTCTTTGCTTGCTTTCATTGCAGTGTTTATATCAGGCGTGTCCAACTCTGGCGCTTCAGATGTTCATGGGCTACAATTCCCATCAGCCCCTGCTGGCATGGTCAAAGGGGCTGATGGGAATCATAGTCCATGAACATCTGAAGTGCCGAAGTTGGACACCCCTGATTTATATCATGGACATTTTGACTTCTGGCCTTATTGTTTGACTGCCAATTTTATCACCTTGAGCTTTAGACTATAATCATTTTATAGCATTTTTGAGCTTCCCTGTATTTAATTTATGATTAGAAACCTCAGAAGTCTCTGTGATGGCAGTACAGCATAAATATTGACACTAGAAATAAACGGGCAGAGCTTGTTCCCTCCTCCGCTGATCAGCACAGACAACACTTCAGATATCTGCTGCTGGGAACTTGGACTGAGCAGAAACAGCTGGCGCTAAAAAAAATGGGAATGAATGGAAAAATGCAGATTGTGGAAAGAAGCAGCTGAAAACAGATGAGGGATAACGGGGACAATGCGACGCTGGGGGTCGTAGCAAAATTTCTGTGTATTGTTATTTCAATACGCTCTTAACCATCCCTTCCTACCAGTATTATTGTTCTGTTGTTTCTTATGCCAATAAAGGTTATGAAATTAAAAAAAACAGATGAGGAACTGCTTTGGGAGAGGGGAGATAATCCATCTTCCTATATTTTGCAAGTCTTGAACTGTTACCGCCATAGGAAAATAAACAAAATATTTTCCTGAGTCAGGTTGCCTGGCTACACTGGCTCCATGCCCGGACGCGGAGACTTGTGTGGTACAGAAGCCTCCATAAGGCTCACAGAGAATGCTTAGGTATGCTTGTGCCAATGACATATGATTTCCCTCTTGTTTATGCCATTCTAGGATGTAATAAAAGTCCCTCTTTAGTTGAATTTATGATGTGCCTGCTGTTTAGGATTTTAGTTTAATAAGGTTCTTCAGTTAGTTTAAGGTTCTGTTATTGTTAATTTAGGAGAGTCTTGCCTATAAGTTTATGTGTTTATCCCTGTAAGGCTTCCCTAATGTTTAAGTTCAGAAATGTTATTTTTGAAATTTGTGTCTGATGGCCAAAGCAGTGGCCAGAAAGGTTGATATTAAGGGACAAGAAAGTTGGCTCTGGAATGCAGCTTAGACCAACGCCCAGCCGACTCCCTGACAAAGACAAAGACCCTCTTTGGACTTGCAAATCGGATCTGTTGCCAGCACCCAAAGGTCCGCAGCCGTTGGAAGACATGCAGGGACCACCATTGGACAGTTTGAACTTTTCTTTGTTGCAGCGATGTGGGGCGGGAGCCCCAGGGAATCAGCCATCTGGAATCTAAAGGAATCAGCCATCTGATAGGGGACTCACCTGGGTGCGGCAGCAAGCCCACCTGGATTCTAATGAACCTTATCTGCTTTCCATTCAGCACCATTGCGAGATCTCGCGGGAAGACGGCTGACAGCGGGATTTGGTAATCCCATTCAAAAGTGTAACTGTATCTTGCTTTTGACTTGTTTGTTTTGATTGGTGTTTTGGTGAGGGACTTGCCCCCTCAACTCCCACTTCCCTGGCCCTTTGCCCCCTTTGAAGTTTGGGAATAAAAGTTCTTGCAAGGGCGCAATTCTCTCCTGACCGAGCTGTGACCACCATTTGCAATAAAATTCTTTTGCTTGAAGAACATTGGCTTCCTGCGCCTCATTACATTGCTGAGCTGAGCTGAAATCACTTATTGTTACCCGAGCTGCAGCAGTAACAAATTGGGGGCTCGTCTGGGATCCCCCAAACTTTTGGGGTGCAACGAGGCGCAGAAGCGAGGAAAACACGGAAGGAACGAGCCACCGTTTGAATTTGGGAAGCAAGGAACCTCGGAACATGGGATGGATCGCCTGGGAGTGACGCTAGAAGACAGGTGAGACCCCCGCAGCTTTGGGCTGGAGGATGGAAAGTTAAGATTGGGTTGACTTAGCTTAGTATCAGGTTTAATGTCTTATGGTTGCGGGAGGTGTAGTGGTTAAGAGCAGGTGCACTGTAATCTGGGGAACTGGGTTTGATTCCCCGCTCTGCCACTTGAGCTGTGGAGGCTTATCTGGTGAACTAGATTAGCTTGTGCATTCCAATACATGCCAGCTGGGTGACCTTGGACTACTCATAGTTCTTCAGAGCTCTCTCAGCCCCACTCACCAGGGTATTTGCTGTGAGGGGGGGAGGGAAAGGAGTTTGTAAGCCCCTTTGAGTCTCCTTACAGGAGAGAAAGGAGGGATATTAATCCAAACTCTTCTTCAAGATCCACGCCAATTTGACCTGTAGGAAAAATTTTCCCTACTCCAAAGTGGCAATTGGCATGATCCTGGGCATGTAAGAAAGGGCCATGAGAGCTGAGCTCTGACTCATCCTTTCTGGCTTCCCTATTATGATCTACTTAAATTCACAAAATCAGCATTGCTGTCAGAGGTTCTGACAGACATGATGTCATTTCCAGGGCTTTCCCAGAATGACATCACACTGTCACCAAAGTCTGCTCCATGTCCTGGTCCCCCATCCCCTTGTGACAACCTTACACACATGTGGGGTGTACATATGTTCACTGTAATGTGCAAGCAGGGCTATTTTCACTGATCTACTGGGTTAAAAAAGCAGGAGATTTGCATGAATCAGGAGTTAAGGCTAGTTTTCATATCACTTGTACACACTTTTCTTGGATGATAAAAATAACTTCGATGCAGCTACTTTCAAACAGGGGTAATCTTGGTTCTGCTGTGTAAAGTTAAGGACCAAACCCAGAACATCTCCTCGAGGTGAGAAATCTGAAACATCAGTTTTCAGGTTTAATAGGAAGGCTGGAGGGTCTGAAAAAGGAACAGAGTTGCTTTCACTGCAAAGTGTGTTGTGACACTGGAAAAACATGCATCACCCTCCCCTATGATGATAGCCTAGGATGGTTTTTGCATATGTTGCAGCCTTGGTACCTGGGAACCAATTTTGTGGGAGAAATCCTGTCCAACTCACATGTCACTGCATGTCCATACAAGGGGAATTTGCAGCCATTTAGGGAAGTGCTTTCGAAGTAGGAACTCATTACATGTGAAAAGACCCCTTGGGCTTTCAGTGTTGTATCTCCCTTCTGCCAGAAACAGATTTACAAGGAGTTTGGGTGCTTTGATTCAAGGCCCTGGCATAAAAACCCCTTTGTGCTGCAAGGACCCCTCCCTTGGGTTTCAAGGTTCTCAAAGTCTCTCTGTCCCAAGATACATTTCCCATCAGAAAACATGGCAAGTTTCAATTGCACCTTTGAGCAACACCTCTTCTGTTTCTGAATCACATGTCAGGGTTCACCTGGGAACAAAGGGAGAAACACAAAACCACCCATTTGCGGGACAAGGTGTATTGGCTGGAATGTGACATGTGTATGAATAGCCCTGGGGGAAACAAATGACGATCCTAGAACTTGGCGTAGATGCTCACGATGACGAAAGGCACCACAGGGGGATGACTGGAAGAGAACAGATCTTTTGCCATAGCAACGCCCCCAGCCTGGGGGAATAAAAGGAGCATGGAAACAGGCAGAGCCATTAGTTTTCAACTCTCTTTGCTACACTTTCCATCTTACCGGGGAATTCTCTCTTGGGTATCTCTCCTCTTCTTAGCAAGATGTCCACTACTGTCAGGCAATACACCTCTTCCTGCTCCAGCAAGGGGGTCATGAATTTTGGCGGGGGCTCCTCTCGGCTTTCCTCCATGCATCTCGGAGGCGGATGCAGACCTGGTGGAGCTAGTGGCATCTCCTATGTCTCTGGGGTTGGCAGCTCTCTTGGTGGTGGCTATGGGGGAAGCTACTACAGCAGCAGCTTTGGAGGTGGCTTTGGGGGAGGCTTTGGGGGCGGCTTTGTAGTTGGTGGTGGGGACGGCCTCCTGGCCGGGGGTGAGAAGGAGACCATGCAGAACCTGAATGACCGCCTGGCCAACTACCTGGACAAGGTGCGTGCTTTGGAAGAGTCCAACACACTGGCGAAAGGCTGGGAGGGTGAAAGATCAGAGAGTGGCATGAGAGAGAAGCAGCAGGGCACCTGGTCCAAGACTTGACTACCCTAGCCCATATTTCAGGACCATTGAAGACCTGCGGAGCAAGGTAAGCCTGAGTGATGTCAAGAAGGCCTCTTAAATGGAGAAGTCTAGCGAACTGACTAGTCAGTCAGTCAGTCAGTCAGTCAAACATTTATTGGCATAATAAAATAGACATAAATAAAATTTATAAAATAATTTTTTTTAATTTTACATTTCCCTATAAGATGTAGGTAAATAGCTGCCAAATATCTTGCTACTATGTCGGTTGCATTGGCATTCTTATCAGCCAAGAGGGTCTTAGTTTGAATATCTTTGTTATACTTGTTATACTATAAATAACCATTGACAGACACAGACTTTCAAGGAGGAAGACTGGAGAAGGACTACATTTTTCCAATGCAAGTTAGTGAATCAACCCCCCAAATCCTGATTTCATAACTGGCTTTCATGATGTAGTTATTTTGAGTCATTTGTGCCAAGTGACTCATGAGTACTAATGAATGCATGCTAATTCAATGCTTTTAAAAATAATTATGACGATAATCTCCTGGACTCTGTACAGCAGACCTTACAGTAATCAAATGCAAAAATTGCAAAGGGAAGCTCCACCGCAGAATTGCTCAGATGACTGTATTCAGTTGGGGCTTATGACGGTATTCAGTTGGGGCTTAATTGGGGCCGTGGGCTTCTTTCACACTGTGCCCATTGAATTAGCTAAGCATCTGATAACGTTAACACCAGTTGCTGCTGTGAATTGTGCTTACCAGCATCTTGTGTTTATTTGGCCTCTGCACGGAATTTTTTGTTCCTTTTCCAATGTGTGTGTGGCAACCCCCTGGAAATAATAAACAATAATTTATTAATGTATCCTTTGGACATGTGGTTTTTCGCAGAAGACAGCTCCCTTCCCCAAAGAGTTTACATTCACTGTTAGATAGGCTTGTGTGCATGGGGAATGGAATCAAATGGGAGAGACTTGGAGTAATGGGGAGAAGCAAGCCAATGCAAGAAAATATGTGGTCTTTGGTTGTAGGTAGCTGCACAGACCCACAGATTTTTTTAAAAAAAGGGGTGTAATATCTTTTCAATAAGACCAATTAGATTATTGCTAAATAGCAAGCTTTCATGTCCCTCAGAACAGGTTGGATGCTCAGTATATAAACATTTGGGCTTTGTTTCAGTTGAGGATGAAAAGTGCAAAGGATGTATTTGTTTTGATAGTGAATGCAGAATAATGCAAAAGAACCAGCAGGAAGACACCAGCATATAAATGGTAAGGGAAATATGTCAGAGACTCCAGGTTCAAGCCCCTCCTCATCCATCAAGTTCACTGGGGTTCCTTGGGATAATTATCGGTCTGCCTAGCCTGTAAACACAGGGTTGTTTTGAAGACTGGATTAGATGAGAATTAAGAACGTAAGAAGATCATTGCAGGATCAGACCAGTGTTTCATCTTGTCAAGGATTCTGATTCATGTCATGGCCAACCAGTTGCCCTGGAGGGCCACTGAACAGGGCACAGAAGCCAAATCCATTCCATAACATTGTCTCTAAGCTCCTGGTATTCACTGGCTTACGGCAAACTAGAAATCTTTGTGTACATCAAGCAATGTTACTTGAATAAGAGTCTGGCCTTCCCCCTTGAACATAGTACTATTCTCACAATGATGTTTTATGTCTGCAAACGCATGCTCATGCAATACAGTGGATACACCCAAAGGCCAAAGTTGTACACAGCACATAGCAAATATTTCCCAGTTTGGATGCCAGCCTCCAGGTGGTGGCTGGAGATCTGCTTTTATAACTGATCTCCAGGTGACAGAGATCAATTCATCTGGAGAAAATGACCATTTTGGAAGGTGGACCTTCTGGAATTATACCCCATTGAAGTTCTTCTCTTCCCAAAATCTCCATTATTTCCCAACCCAGAGCTGGCAACTCTGTTCCCCAAAGAATACAATTTGTAGAAACAATACCGCATCTGAAGTGGTCCTGTATACATAGTTTCCAAGACTTGTGAACTTCTGGGATACTTGGAATTTTGATAATGTTTAGTGGACACCACCACAAAATGGGTGCCAAGGAGTGGGCACAGCAGACTTAAAATGGCCACCATGAGAGCTAGAGCCAATCACATCACGTTTGGGGAGGTTCCAGGTTACATATCAATGTATGATGAAGGCAGCTGCTTTTGAATAGGTGCTCCCTGCAGACACAAGGTGATGCCTCCTGGCTCTTCTGAAGCATTTCCCAATCAAATATGGTGAAAGAAAGCCAAGCTTGGCTTTTTAGTTTAAGGTAGGGATGATTTGAAAAAGAGGGAGCCTGAGACCAGGCAACGCACTGGCGGGAACCTTGGCACCCATCAGCCCCCCATTCAGGATCACGGCTTGATGAGGGAAAGGTTACACATCCTCCCAGTTAATAGCAGCTTGATTGACAGAAGTCAGCAGCTGACCTTTCTTCATGGCACAGAGAAAAAATGTTATCATCTGCTGATGTCCATAGAACCTATTGAGGCATCGGAGCAGATGAAGAAGATGGTGAAGTGAAAGCAAAATCAGAAAAAGAAGAAGAGTTTGGATTCTTTCAACTGTAAGGAGTCTCAGTGGCTTTCAAACTCCTTCCCCTCCCCTCCCCACAACAGATACTTTGTAAGGTAGGTGGGGCTGAGAGAGTTCAGAGAGAACTGTGACTGGCCCAAGGTCACCCAGCAGGCTTCATGTAGAGGAGCAGAGAAACAAATCCTGTCCACCAGATAAGAGTCCACCGCTCATGTGGAGGTGAAGGGGAACAAATCCGGTTCTTCCGATTAGAGTCCACCATTCCTAACCTCTACCATGCTGACTCAGCACTCAGCAGATCATACTGACTCTAAATACATTTGGACATCTTTGTAGAAATTATCCTACTTCCTACATGAGGCTTAATGCCAGAGGGCTGTATGTCTCTTTGGTTCATTCCAGTAAGTTCAGGACCAGCATTAATAATAATAATAGTCATAAGAGGTGGCCTAAAATGGCAACCCGTAAGTGTTGCAGTTTTTTGGTACACTTCCAGATGAAGCAGAAACTGTGCTATACACAGACATGTTTTCAGGAATGGCAGGTGAAGCAGCAAAACCAGCTGAAATCGCATCCCATAAGGAGAGAGGATGACTGTGGTTACTCCATGATGGGAAAGGACAGTTTGTCCATGTTCAGAGAAGCTCTCAGGGCAAAGCTCAGCACTAAAGGTTTGCTCCAAGTATGCCTTGATGTAGCGGTGAAGAGTGGTTCCTCCACATGAAGCCTGCTGGATGATGTTGGGCTAGTCCCAGTTCTCTTCGAGCTCCCTCAGCCCCACCTACCTCACAAGGTGCCTGTTGTGGGATGCATGGGAAGGTGATTGTAAACCACTTGAAGGGTGCTGGGCATAGAAACGAACTCTTGTTCTTCTTCCACAATGAAGCCCCTATAGGGATCGATGCTGGCTCTAACAAAACTCCAATCTAAGCTACACACCAATTTGCAAATGAACTGTAGCAAAGGTTGAAAGGATTAAAAAAACCCTCACCCTGTTAATGAAAGCATCATTTTCTTGCAGATTCTTGCAGCCAGCGTTCAGAATGCTAGCATCCTCCTGCAGATTGACAATGCTAAGCTGACCGCTGATGACTTCCGAACCAAGTAAGTCCGACTCTAACTCCAGCTGGAGGGGGGATTCTATTATTCATCACCAGCTCTGTGAATGTCAGTGAAACGATGGACATCACCCTTATTAATTATCTTCCCCCCCCCGTGTCTCCTCCCCCTTTGTGGATGCAGGTATGAGACAGAGGCAGTGCTGCGTGCGAGTGTGGAAGCAGACATCAATGGTATGCGCAGAGTCTTAGATGAACTCACCCTGTCCAGATCTGACCTGGAAATGCAGCTGGAAAATCTGCAGGAAGAGTTGGGTTACCTGAAGAAGAACCATGAAGAGGTGAGTGTGCCCATCTTTCAGCACTGCAGAGGGATAAACATTCTTACAATGGGGAGCTTAGGCTTATAAAGAGCTGCATTCAACACAGATTAGTTTTGTGTATTGTCAAAGGCTTTCATAGGGAATCAGCTGGCTGTTGTGGGTTTCCTGGGCTGGGTGGTTGTGGCCTGGTAGTTTTTGCTTCTAATGTTTCACACGTATCTATGCTTGGCATATTCAGAGGCATGTCATGGGGAGATGTGCCACAGAGAGAAACATATATCACCATGACATGCCTTTGAAGATACCAGCCACAGAAGCAGCTGAAATGTGAGGAGCAAAAACTGCCAGACCACGGCCACTCAGCCTGGAAAACCCACAAGACCCAGCATATTAGTTTATCCCATTACCCTCCATTTGTTGACCTTGGCTTATGACAGCCCAACACAGGTGTAGATTTTGACACAATGACACACCCTTAAAATGGCCTGAACCCACGCCTGTTACACTATGATCTAGGCAAGCAATTCCCAGTGTTCTTGGTATGTGACCCACAAGAAATGTTCCTTGTATGCTACGCAGCCGTGCAGTCATCATATTGGTGTCACGCAGATAATGGGCTGCCTTGCAGAGGGAGCTGTCCCAGGTAGTTCAATTCCACTCAGTGTTTGAGAAGTTCCACGCAGTGGTGGGGGAATGATTAGAGTGACTATTGCCTTCAAATTTACTTGATACAGTGATCCATCCAAGGTTGCCCCAAGTTTTTGTTGACTCCCTAGGCAAACGACGACCTTAGTACCCATCTAGTCCATTATCTACAGTAGTTAACCAGATGTTTTTGAGAAACCAACAAACACAGCAGAAAAGGCACAGCTGCCCTGACTATGAAGCCCAAATAAGTAGCATTCTGACATACATGACCTTTGCATACTGCAGGTTACATTCCAGTCTTGACCCCTTTTCCCTTCTCTATTAGTCCCTCTATCCCCCCACGGGATTCTAAGGAACTAAGTCTAGTAATTCTAGCATCAGGACACATTTTACTAGGGTCGTTTCCCCACTTTAAAAAATAACGTTGAGCCAAACCGCGCTCCATTGAATCGGTGCTTTTGAGCGCGAGGTCTGACTCCCCACCGCAGTTTGTCCCTGTTGTAAACCTCGCGGCAGCTGTGAGCTTCATGACATGCAGCATTCCCCACAACCGCGCGTTCAGTGGTCACCGGCAGGGCGCTTCTCTGTTCCGATTGGCTGGAGCGCTGGTTTGAGGGCGGAACTTGATTAAAAAAACCTGAAATAATCGACAAAATATCGACATGCACACTAGTCATCGCAAACTGAACCAATGTCTTTTCAAAAAATTGGTTTCTGATTGGCTGTCGTGCTTCAGCGCGAAAATTTACGGAACACAGAAGTGGCCGCTTTCCTTTCTCCTCCATTTCATGAGATGAATGTTCTGAATGAACAATGAAAATAAGCTGTGTCCACATGCTCTCCAAGTGATGTGCAGACGAGTGATTTGCCCCGCAGTGCCCTGATTGGTCCATGTCACCATGTGCAGCAGGAAATTCAAACCCGCAGTGACCCCCGGCTTCCCCACTGCCTTGCTCTCCCCCGCGGTCGCTGCTGGTTTTCAGAAATGTTGCTCGACCATCCAGGGGGAGAATGACCTGCGCTGAGGAGGACGGAGAGTGACAGAGACAGGGTTGTTAGGTTGCTGCCGCTTAGGCAGTGGGGAATGCAGCAGGCCCCCAGTTTATTTGCCGCAACTACCACACAACAAAGGGTGGGTGGGGAAACGACCTAGATCAGTGGTGGTGAAAATTTGGCACTCCAGATATTATGGACTACAATTCCCATCAGCCCCTGCAGTCCATAATATCTGGAGTGCCAAAGGTTCGCCACCACGGACCTAGATCATGCAGTGAAGAAAAGACACCATTTAATATATGACATTAGGAGCCCTGTGGTGCAGAGTGGCAAGCTGTACTGTAGTCAAAGCTCTGCTCATGACTAGAGTTCGATCCCAACAGAAGTCAGTTTCAGGTAGCCAGATCAAGGTTGACTCAGCCTTCCATCTTCCAAGGTTGGTAAAATGAGTACCCAGCTTGCTGGAGGTAAAGTGTAGATGACAAGGGAAGGCAATTGCAAACCACCCCATAAACATAGTCTGCCTAATAAACGTAGTGATATGACATCACCCCAGGAGTCAATAAGCAGACCTTTACCTTTTCAATGTATAACATGGATAATACTGTTTCTGGGGTCAGATCTTGGTTTCCAAAATACAAAAGAGAGCAATGGAAAGGTCAGGGGAGGCCATTAGGGTGGGCTAGCCCACAATGCACTTTTGAAGGCTTCGTCACCCACTTCTGGGTGCTGGAAAACACTGATCCAGGCACTGATTGAATAATTCACAGGACCATATGATTTAGTCTGAGTTCTCACAAGCACACCAAACTCTTTTTTGTGTGTGTACAGTCTGTGACCTGCACATTCATTTACAGCAGCTGGGGTGGAATGGGCCCCCTTGAACAGCAACTCATGTTTGAAGAGATATGGCTGGTCTGCAACTCATGTGAAAGTCACTGGATTCTATATGTAAAATATGGGTTGGATGAAACAAGCTTTATCGGTGGTAAACAAAAAAGAGAGAGGATCCCCCATGGTGCTACTCTAGAGATCAAAGTGACTGCATGGGCAAAAGCCAAGTGGGAGCAGGGCTGCACGAAGGAGGAGAATTGCACGAGGTTGAGGGAAAATCTGGTTGGCTCGATCCCCATAACTGTGTGAGTTGGACTAGATCTGTCCCAAGTATGGGAGCAGAAAGATGACATGGTGGAGAACTGGGAGGGTTAACCACAACAAAGCATTTAGAAGTCTCATGGCTAGTTTGGAACAACCCCATGGCAGCCAGACAAATGTATGAGAAAGGAGAATTCATGGAGGGGGAATGGGGACTAAAAGCAGCTAGACCATTGGGGATTGGGCTTTGAAGTTGGGCATTACAGTTAGGATCTGCTGACACTCATGACCCATCTTTTGGAACCTCCCCCCCCCCCCCATTTGCTGGCTGCTGTGGTACATTGAATGATCTAGGACAGGGGTAGGGAACCTGCGGCTCTCCAGATGTTCAGGAACTACAATTCCCATCAGCCCCTACCAGCATGGCCAATTGGCCATGCTGACAGAGGCTGATGGGAATTGTAGTTCCTGAACATCTGGAGAGCCGCAGGTTCCCTACCCCTGATCTAGGATAAATGATCCAAGACAGGAGCCCCCTCACGTTTTCAAACCATTGAGAAATAACTAAACAAAACACTGCACAGTAAAAGAAACTGAAACTGTGAAAGTAAACTAATGACTCGCTCTTGAGTTAGTGCTCCGGAGATCTGGGCAGATCTAGAGATCTAGCCAGTGGGGTACTGAGAGCCAGCAGAGTGAAGTGGTAAAGAGCAGGTGGACTTTAATATGGAGAACTGGATTTGATTCCCAACTCCTGTCCACACAAGCAGCAGACTCTTATCTGGTGAACTGCATTTGTTTTCCTGCTTCTACACTCTTTCTGGGTGACCTTGGGCGAGTCACAGTTTATTCAGAACTCTCTCAGCCTGTTGTGGGATGCCTGTTATGGGGAGAGGAAGAGAAAGGAATTTGTAAGCCCGTTTGAGCCTCCCTACAGGAGAGAAAGGGGTGATATAAATCCAAACTTCTTCTTCCTAGACCAGGCATTCCTAGCATGGTGCCTGAGAGCACCATGATGTTTGCTGATACCTTTTCTGGTGCCAGCCAAGTATTTTCAGGAAGTGAGTGGGGGCCAGGTAGGACTTTTGCCCAGCAAGGCTTCTGACTGACTATTGGAGATTTGATTGGCTATGCAGATTAAAAAAAAAAATTCTTTGGCAGAAGCTGCTACATCAGCACATGGATCCACACTGTGCCACTGAAATTAAGCTGCGACAATTATTTTGTGCTGGCTCCACCTCCTGCAGCAGCCACTTGGTGGCAGCCATTTTGTTGCTTCCCCCACCATGCCATGTCAGAATTCCAAATGTGCCCACAGGCTCAAAAAAGATTAAGGACCCCTGATCTAAATGTTGCTCAAAGACCACTCTCTGCTGTAAATGCTAAATTTGGCAAAAATACACTCCCAACTGATAATATCATTGATGACTTTTAAAAAAAAATAAACTTCCTTTCATCACAGGAATTGACTGTACTCCGAAGCCAGCTGGGGGGAGAAATCACTGTGGAAATGGATGCCGCTCCTGGAGTGGACCTGACCAAGATCTTGGCGGAGATGCGTGAACAGTATGAGGCCTTGGCGGAGAAAAACCGCAAAGACGCTGAGCACTGGTTCTTTACCAAGGTGTGCCATTTGGGGTGGGGTAAATGGACCACCCAGGAAAAAAAGACGTTTGGTGATGTGGGACATAGACAATTGGTATGTCATTTCCCTTTCCTGCAGACCGAAGAGCTGAACCGTGAAGTTGCCAGCAACACCGAACTGTTGCAGAACACCAAGACGGAGATCACAGAAATGAGGCGTACCATCCAAGGCTTGGAAATCGATCTCCAAGCCCAGCTTAGTATGGTATGGGGCTCTGACATTCTTCCTTCCGCATCCCCAAACACTAAGTAAAAAAGCTATGTAATGTTATCTTGGACTGGTTTAGTGAAAGTCCAGACATCCATGAGTCTTTAAGCTGCTCAGTATTTCTAGCCACTGCATAACAGTGCACTTTTAAAAATAACACCCATGAGTTTTCCTGAAAGGACCAAACAGTGTCCCCTCAAACTGTTCAGGTCAGGAAAACAGGAAGAGGGGAAGGCTGAAATCCTTTCTTGGTGCGTACCTTAATCTCAGTCCAACTTGGGCCCTGCATGCCCAAGAACTGGGCATGTGTGGGATTCAGCAGGTTTGCACCACTTCGGCAGAACCGGTTGTTAAAATGGTGCTTGTAACCAACCAGTTGTTAAATTATTTGAATCTCACCACTGGGAAAAACCCTTAATTCATGACAGAACTCTTCTCCTGATGGACTGTTTCGCCAAGTGGTTAAATATATTTTAAACAATGGACATATGTACACAAAACATTTAAGAGCTCACCAAAAGAGAAGGGAGAAATGAGATAGGGTTTCAGGAATGGGCAATAGTTATCAGTTTTGAAGGGATGTCGAGGGAAAGCAGGACTGAAGAGGAAAACAACCAGCATTTCCTGAAGTGAAAGGAAGGGCCCACGTGCAAGTGGAGTGCATGCTCCCTCCCTCCCTCCCTCAATGGCCAAAACCCCAATATTTATACTCCGAATGGGTCCTGAGACAGATAAGATAAGCTGGCAGGAAAGCCAGAAACAAAGAATTGATTGCTTTTCTAGGGTTCTAACAAAATATAAAATAGAACCAAAAGAATGGCTTGATGAGTCATCAGGACCCAAGAGAATGCCTGGGCTGTTCTCTTAAGTACTGATTGACTACTGGGATGGGTGCAGAATGAATAAGTAATGGTCTGCTTGGAATGCTGAATAAATCACCTTAGGATGACACAGTGGGGATTAGCTTGGCCCCATTGCCCAGTCAGGCACATTTCAGCTGCCAGCCAACCTCCTTCCTGCCCAGGCTTGATATACAAGATGGATTCCAAAACTCTCGGGGGGGGGGGGGGGCATTTGGGAGCAGTGTCTGGCTCTTATGTCTGTCTTTGGCTTTTGCCTTCGTGGCACCCCTTAGCAGGAGGAGGTGTCTGGTTGCTTAGAACCCTAGTGCCACAAGAAAGAGCCAGCATGGTGAATCGGCTAGACTGTCACAGTAGGATCTGGGAGACTAGAGTTCAAATCCCCACTCTGCCATGAAGGCTTACTGGTTGACCTGGGGTCAGTCACTTGCTGTCTCAGCCTAACCTATCTAACAAAGTTGTTGTGAAAATAAAGTGTAGGAGGGGAGAATGTTGTAAGCTGCTCTGGGTCCCCAATAGGGAGGTTATAAATAAGGTGTACATCTTTCCTCCGGACACTGAATCTGTTTCTGTCATGTTCTCTTTCCTCAGAGAGCGGCATTGGAAGGCACCCTGGCTGAAACAGAAGCCCGCTATGGCACCCAACTCGCCCAGATCCAAGTTCTGATCACTGGTGTGGAGGAGCAGCTGGCGGAACTGCGGTGTGACATGGAGCGTCAGAACCACGAGTACAAGGTTCTCCTGGATGTCAAGACCCGCCTGGAGCAGGAAATCTCCACCTACCGTCGCTTGCTAGAGGGAGAAGACTTTCAGTAAGTAAAAGGGGGTTGCATAGAAGTAGTTGCCCAAGTTGTGGAAATCTACAGGAGCAGAAATGTTAGCTTTCTTCAGCAATTGTTTGGTGGAAGCCTTTAAGTAGAATAAGTGAATAGCTGTCCTGGCCAGTCATTGCACCCCACCCTTTTCTATTGATATAAAGATGGGCTGTACTATTGGCAGTGGTGTAGGGGGAGAAAATGGTGCTTGGGGCAAAATGGTGCCTCCCTGTGCCCCCCTTGGTGCCCCCCACCTCCCCGCCCCCCCACTTACCTTAGTTCAGCCTGAAAAAGTTCAGGCTGAAAAAGTTGCCTGTTCAGTTCAGGCTGAAAAAGCAGTCTGGGGGGAACTACACTTCCCAGGAGACCTTGGGTTTATCGGTTGAGCACTTCTTTCTATCATGGCTGCTTCAGCATCCACATACCTTTTTTTTGGTTTGGCTTGGCTTGGAATCATGGTACACTGCCAAGTTACATTAAGCTGGCACTGAAGTCCCTATGCCCAGTTCAGTCATCAGCTTGTTATTTAGTACAAATTATTATATAGGGTTAGGTCAGGGGAGAGAATGTAATGAACAAGTACAGAACATGTTCTAAAGTGCTACAAGATTTCCTGAGCATTTACTTCAACTTTTAAATCGTACCTCAAAATGAATCAGATTATTATTGTTGTTAGGTTAGGTTGGATCCTGTCAACTTTTCCACTCATTCCTGCCCAGTTCTGTTCCATACTATGGCCCCATCTCATTTGGCTTTTGTCTGTTTGGTTCCCACAAACTCTGACTCTGGCCCTTTCCCCACTTACCCTTTTCCGAGGGTTGCTGCGCGCAATTCCCAGCACGCGGCATCCCTGGCGCGCGCCCGGGCGTCCCCACGACCCCGCTCTCTGCGCGGGGTCATCAAAAGGCGCCCTTTGAAAGAGCGCCAGGAATGCCTCGCACTGAGGGGCGCAACAGCAGCAGCTGGTCCGGAGGCGGGACCCGGCAGCTGGGCTGTCGCCTCTCAGTGGGGAGTGCCAAGGGACCCCGCGCTACTCTCCTCGAGTAGCGCAGGGCTTAAGGTAAGTGGGGAAAGGGCCTCTGCCCTCGAGTGATCAAATTGAGACACTGTGGAAAAGCTGTCAGGGTCCAACCCAGCCCCCCCCCCCCCCGCCCCCCGCATTAATACTGGGAGTTACCATCTCGGTCCCAGCTTCATTCCAAAGAAAAAATATATTTTTATGTTTCTAATTTCATCTTGTTTTTCTTATAGCTTTTCTTCCCAGTACTCACATGGCAAACAAGGTAAGGCTCTGCTAGATTTTCGCTACTGAATTTCACAAGACTATAACAATATTAAATTTTGAAGAGTTCTCTTTGTTTTGCATAAGTAAGAATATTGGGATACAGAGCTGTTTAGAATCCTGAAGCATTTAAGAAGTGCAATATAACACTGTACATTTATCAGTAAGATACTGATCTGGAGAAAGATGCACAGAAGTTGGAATATGTTCTGACAAAAGGCAAGGAAGACAGTAGGGGGTCCGGAATAACAAGCCTCCAAGGAAGGGTTGAAGGGACTAGGATTGTTTTATAAAGGAGAAGCATTGCTTAACATTCAGTCTTGTGCCCTTCTTAAAAATAAGCTAAATTTTTTGTCTGCAAATAACACTTCCCAATTCCTCTCTCCTCTTGTAGCACTCTCAACCACCCGTCAAGTCCGCACAATTGTTGAGGAGGTCCAAGATGGAAGGGTGATCTCAAGTCATGAGAAGGTCCATGTATCTGGCCATTAAACCTGCAGGCTGCCCTGCCTGTCCCTGGATATGACCTGCTTTCCCCCTTCACGTGAGGTGTTCCTTTTTTGGTGTTCAGGATCCCACTTGCTTCCTCAGCACCCAGATTTCCACAAATCTCCAATAAAGCTTTTTCTACATTTCATGCATTCAAATCCAAGTTCTTCTGTGGTCATTTTCCAATATGATGGTTTCGCCATACTCTTTACCCTACCCTCTTTAGTTTTCCTAAACTGACTGGAAAATCCAAAGTAACCACACACTATATATAACCTTCTAATCAAAATATCTATAACCTGTCTTTGCCATGATTCAAGGTGGCTTTCAAAGTCAAACTAAAAAAACTACAATAAAAATCCCAAATAACCTCTTTTTCCCTATAAAAAGCCTGCAGTCTATATCCCATTAAAAGCCTGGGCAAATACAATACCCTTTAGTGCCTCCCAAATACCCCAAGAGGTGGTGTCCCTTCACTTCCTGGAACAGTCTGCTACTCCCTTATTATCCGTGTGATTTAGTACTATTTAGCATATATAATTACTTAGTATGGCACTCTTGATTTAGTATGGCACTCTTGGTTTCAGTTCCCAGTTCTAGCATGCTAGCAGGTGGTTGTCAGGGTTGTCCTTCTTGCAAACAAAAAGCTGTTGTTTCATACCAGCTTCCAGTGCCATAGGAAGGGAAAATGGTGCCCAGGACAAAATGGCGCCCCACCCCCCCAAACACACATCACTTACCTTTTTAAAGTTAAAAGAGCAGCCTGCTTCGGTCTGTGGGGGCTGCTCTGGGTCGTGGAGTCTGCTCGTGAAGATGGCCTGGTGCTGCCTGAGGGGAGGGTTAGGGAGAGCTATTCTCCACCCCTCCCCCATGCCTCTGCCTGGGGTGTTTGTCCCTTTCTTCCCCATGGTAGCTCTGCCTATGCCAGCTTGTCTCTGTTGAACAGACCTGAGAACCAGTGAGTGAGTACTATCGCCCAGGGGATACCACAGGAGCTAAGACTGAACAAGCATAGGCTCTAGGTGCTGCCCGATAGGCTACCCTAAATGCAATTTGCAGATGGCAACGTGATAACTTGCAAGTGGCAACCCGATGGCCACAGCTGGCACACAAGAACATATGAAGTTGGATCCGTTCCAGACTAACTTTTCCATGAATAGAACATAATAATGTAAGAACAACCCTGCTGGATCAGACCCATGGTCCATCTAGCCTAGCAAAAGGCATAGAGGCAAAGGCAAGGACGTAGGTGAGGGGGGTTCAAACCCCCCCATTCATGTCCGAAGCTCCGCCCCTCCGTTAGTGGGTGTTTAAAACATTTTTAGTGTTTTTTTGGTTTTTGGCCTGCAGGGGGTGCATTGTTTGGGCTAGCAGCACCAAACTGTCAGGGATTGTTTGGGGGACTCTCCTGATGATACTACTTGGGTTTGGTGAGGTTTGGTTCAGGGGACTCCCAAAGGGGGTGCCCCCATCCTACATTGTTTCTAATGGGAGCTAATAGAAGATGGGAGCTACATCTTTGAGGGACCATAACTTTGGACACCCTGAACCAAACTTCACCAAACCTGGGAGGTATCATCAGGAGAGTCTCTTACTGATACCAACCATGTTTTGTGAAGTTTGGTCCAGGGAGTCCAAAGCTATGGACTCCCAAAGGGGGTGCCCCATCCCCCATTTTTTCCAATGGGAGCTAATAGGAGATGGGGCTACACCTTTGAGGGTCCATAACTTTGGACCCCCTGAACCAAACTTCAGCAAACCTGGGTGGTATCATTAGGAGAGTCTCCTAAAGATATCCTGAAAGTTTGGTGCTTCTAGCTTAACAATTGCACCCCTGACAGCAGGCACCCCCCAAATTTCCCCAGATTCTCCTTTTAAATCCACCCCCTTTGACATGGATTTAAAGGGAGAATCTGAGGTCCTCAGTTTAGAAGAAGAAGAGTTTGGATTTTTATCCCTCACCTTTCTCTCCTGTAGGAGACTCAAAGGGGTTTACAATCTCCTTGCCCATGCTCCCTCACAACAAACACCCTGTGAGGTGGGTGGGGCTGAGAGAGCTCCGAAAAGCTGTGACTAGCCCAAGGTCACCCAGCTGGCATGTGTGGGAGTGCACAGGCTAATCTGAATTCCCCAGATAAGCCTCCACAGCTCAAGTGGCAGAGCAGGGAATCAAACCCGGTTCCTCCAGATTAGAATGCACCTGCTCTTAACCACTACACCACATTGAAAGTGATGCTGTTTCAGGGTGGGGGATAATCCACCCAAAAACAGCATCACTTTCAATGTTGTTTAACTAGGGACCGCAGATTCTCCCTTTAAGGTGGATTTAAAAGGAGAATTTGGGCTCTCTAGTTTAAACACCATTGAAATTTAAGTGGGCCAATACTTTGAAGGGTCAAAATTGCACCTACATCTCCCAAAGAAAGCCCTATGTTCACTCTCAAAAGTGAAATGGTTACTACAGTTTTGGCTTCAATTTAGTGCATCAAAGCACCTGAAGCAATTCTAAAGAAGTCCAAGAAGAAGAAGAAGAAGAAGAAGAGTTTGGATTTATATCCCCCCTTTCTCTCCTGCAGGAGACTCAAAGGAGCTTACAATCTCCTTGCCCTTCCCCCCTCACAACAAACACCCTGTGAGGTAGGTAGGGCTGAGAGAGCTCCGAGAAGCTGTGTCTAGCCCAAGGTCAACCAGCTGGCGTGTGTGGGAGTGTACAGGCTAATCTGAATCCCCCACATAAGCCTCCACAGCTCAGGCGGCAGAGCTGGGAATCAAACCCGGTTCCTCCAGAGACAGTTGAGGAGATGGAAACCGATTCCCATTTAGGATCCAAGGGGAAGTACCAAGGGGAACCAGGATTCAGATGAGGATTCCTCAGATGAGGATTACTGGCATGATGACCCGGCTCCATCAGAGTCTCAGCTGGCTGAATCTCCCGAGCCACAGTTGGTTGAGTCCTGTGAGCAGCCAGCAGTCACACAGGTGAAGGACAGTGCTGGCCCAAGCCAAGACCAAGAGGACAGGGTAGACAGTTCCCCCAGCTCACCTGGTTCTGTGAGGCAGCTCAGACAGCAGGGCTATCAGGCTCTGCATGCTAAAAGATGCAGCACCTGTTTGGAGGGACAGCTGTAAGTCAACTCAGGATTCAGACTAAGCAGGAATGCAGGTTTATAAGAGGCAGCTGCAAACAACAGCAAGCATGCAGGAGCAGCTTTGTGAAACAGCCTGATAATTTCTCTATCACCTGCTCTTGGACTGAAAATTTGGCATCATGGACCTGGACTGGATTGATTGATCTGTTTTTGCTCAATGTGTACCCCTTGCCCTGGACTGCATTTTCCCAGAAGTGAAAGTAAGCTTTCTATACTCTCTGCCTGTTCTCAACAAACAATTGGAACCAGAGACTCCTGTGTGCTCAGCCAATCAGGACAATGTGGTGTATGATATATTTACAATTAATAGAACAGATTAAAAAAAATAGAACTGTAATGGCTAAGAACTGTAAATGCTCAAAATCAAAATCTAGCTTCCGGTGTAACAACACCAAACATCTTGTCAAAAATTTTCTGTACCCTCTTGTTTGCCATGAATTATCACTTAAATTTAGCACAGAGCTGGTTTCTGTTATCTGCATTTCTTTGTTTATATTTCATCTGTATTAATCTTCTTTCAAATGTTAATATTTACTGCTTAAGGATGCCTCTTATCTCTCTTGGAGTAGGCCCCCTCAAAACCGTAGAGCCATGCCAACTGGCTCCATTGGCCATCTCCCTCTGTTCTTCCTTAGAACGGCTTACATATGGTTCCCATGAGGTTTCCCTTCCAGACTACTTACAGCACCATATCCAGAGGGTTGATTTGCACCGGTTCTACCAAACCGGTAGCTAACTGGCAGAATCTCACCAGCCAATGGGCCCATGTGCCTCTGGGCTGGTGGCATTGCCTTTGAAGGAGCAGCGTGGCACCAACGGCTGCCGGCGGTGTGGCTTTCAGGGGCTTTCTCCCCCGAAGGCCATGCTGCTGGCCCAGAGGCGCACAGAGCGGCCCCATCGGCAGCTGGCTGGCCCCCTGCAGCTGCCGCCTTTCCTTGCCTCCCCTGCCCAACATTGAAAAGGAAGGCAGGGGTGCAGCAGTCAGGTAAGTTGGTGGCAGCCCCCCCCCCCACCCCAGTGGTTTATTCATTTGAATCCCACCACTGACCATATCCATTTAGCTTCAATGGTACAACTGTATGGTACAATGGTACAACTGTTTTAGACCAGGAGTCTGTTGGTATTTCTAATAAGAGAGTAGCAATCTGCTATTCCACCATTATTGCTCCTCCTCCATTTTCTTCTCACAACAACTCTGTGAGGGAACTTCGGCTGAGAGACATGAAGGTCACCTTGTGAGCTTGCAAGGCAGGATGGGGGATTCAGCTTTGGTTCACACCCACACCATGCTGGCTCATATAAACATGCAAACCAAGGTGAAATGGCCTTTGTGTCTTGTCTTTAGGTATCTGGGGAAAACAAGTTCTGCTCTACGCTGGCCTTCCCTTGCGGCTGATCCGGAAATTGAAACTGGTCCAGCATGCGGCGGCTCGTTTGCTCACGGGAGGTGCCTTTAGAGATCACATCATGCCCGTGTTGCATCGCTTGCATTGGCTCCCAGTTGAGTTCCGGATTGTCTTCAAGGTACTGGTGCTAACCTTTAAGGCCTTACGCGGTCTGGGACCTTCGTATCTGAGAGACCGTCTGGCCCCATACGTCCCACGTCGGTCTCTGCGTTCAGCAGAGGCCAACCTGCTCGTGATCCCAGCCCCCTCTATGATGCGGCTGGCCTCCACTAGGGCCAGGGCATTTACGGCCCTGGCCCCTGCCTGGTGGAATGCTCTTCCTCCAACTGTCCCTGCGGGACCTTAACGAGTTCCGCAGGGCCTGTAAGACCGAGTTATTCCGCCGGGCTTTTGGAGAGTCCAGCCGCTGCTAGGGTGCCTAGAAACAACTAAAGCCCGCTGTTCCCTTATGTAGAGATTTTAATAGCCAGATGCCATCCTTATTTTAACTGATATAGAAACTGAATGCTGCTTTTAAATTGTTTTAATTCTTAATATATCCACTGTCCTGCCTAATGTTGTGAACCGCCCTGAGCCCTTCGGGGGAGGGCGGTATAAAAGTGGAATAATAAATAAATAAATAAATAAATAAATAAATAAATAAATAAATAAATAAATAAATAAATAAATAAATAAATAAGCAGAACTGCATTAGGTCCTAAGGCAGGGGCCTCCAAACTAGGACCTTCCAGATGTTCATAGACTGCGATTCCCCTCAGCTTTGCCAGTTGGGTTTGCAGGCAGGAGCTGATGGGAATCACAGTCCATGAATATGTGGATGACCATAGTCTGGAGATCCCTGCAAGAATCTACCACCATCTATTTTATTTCTCCTTCACAGAATCCAAATGCTAACATGTATAGTAAGTAACCTAGAATCTGTGAGCGTTTAATACCAAAAGCTGGCAAGACAACATTTTCACCTGCCAAATCTTTCTTTTTCCTCATCCATTGTTTAAAAAATGTTTGGGTAACATCTCGCCTGCAGAGTTCTGGTGGGCTCGAAAGCTTGGCCATGTTCTGTATTGTTTTGGTTGACAGTGATAAAAGGTACGATATGTGTTTTGTCTCTTGTTCTGGACCAGTACTGCTGTTTACAACTTTTATCCATGGAAAGTAGCCCTGGCTGGTTTATGGGGGGAAATGTATCAAAACCTCTATTTTAGCTTCTTTAATAGGGATTTGAATATGATCATGGAGTTTTTAAAAGCTAGGTATCCTGTCCCAGTTTTTTAAAATCTCTGCAAAAGGCTAATTACAGGGCTCTGCAAACCCTCCTGCTGCAAACCTGTCAAGAAGCCATAAAATGATCTAAAGCCTTATTTAAATCCATCATTTCCTTACTTGGCTGAGTAGCTGTACTTGCCCAGGTGGCTGTTTACAAGTTCTAGACGTCATCTGGTTTGCAGCCTGTCATGTTTTACTTCCCTTTGAGGTACCCAATTTGCAAAATGCAGAATTTATAGCTGCTGGGATGGAATTGTTAGGGCCTGCTTTGGAAAACAGTAAAAATACTTGGCAGGACTTTCTTATCCACCCTAAGTTGTCATTAATGGTTATGTATGCGAATGTCTTTGATCACACCTTAGAATACAGTATTACCACCTCTGGTACACAATTGAGCAGATCCACAGAATACAGAATTCTACAAATGTTAGACAAGTGGGTATGTGCAAGAACTTGCCTGGCATCTCCCCCCACACACACTGCCCCTCTCTGCAATATTTCTTTTTTTCCCTTCATCAGTACTCAATGCAATTTAGCAAGGTGTAGTGGGTAAGGTGTCAGACTAGGACCTAGGAAACTTTGATTCAAATCTCCACTTTGCCATAGGCTCATTCCGCACATGCAGAATAATGCACTTTCAAACTGCTTTCAGTGCTCTTTGAAGCTGTGCGGAACAGCAAAATCCACTTGCAAACAGTTGTGAAAGTGGTTTGAAAACGAATTATTTTGCGTGTGCGGAAGGGGCCATAGAAACTTGCTGGGTGACCTTGATGTTGTTATACACTCTCAACCACAACCATGGCAAGTATTTGGATGGGAGACCTCCAAAGAATACCACGGCTGTAACATGGAGGAAGGCAATGGCAAACCACCTCTGAATATCTCTTGTCTTGAAAACCCTTCGGGGTCATCAGCTGTGACAGCAAAAAAAAACCCCACAGAAAAACTCTTGTTGTTCCCTGATTCCTTGATGATTCCCCCTGTCTGTCCCTAGCCCCACAGTGTGGATTTTTTGAACCGCACTCTAATATCTGTCTCAGAATTAGATATTAGAATTAAATATAGTGAGGGGACTTGCAGGGATGTGGGAGACATTTCATTTACTATCCCCTACTATTTCTTCTTTTTCTTCCCTGAAAGCCTACATTGTTTCTCCCCTTTTCTAGCTTCCATCTGTCCTCCTCACTCCTCACTCACTCATCCCCTCTATATTCAGCTTTTCTTCCTTATCTCTCCAGCTTCTTCTCTCTGGGAAAACTCTGGCCAAGTTGTGTGACATGACATGATGAATCCTTGAGACTTAGCCCAGATACTAGAGACATATCGGCTGCTATATTCCAAGCCCCAAATATGAAATGTTTGATCTGGATTCGCCCAATAATGAGCAAGCAAGAATAATGTGTAATGGGCAAAAAGGGATGATGTATCACTGACGAAGTGGACAGATCACCACAAAACAGGCAGTTACCAGAGAACATGTCTCTTTGATGATTTAAGGACTACCTATGTTATCAAGTTTATAGTATTTGTCCTGGAAAGAGTGCCTAGACACCTACGATGTATTTGTCTTGTTCTTTAGCGTCAGTTACCTTATAAATGGGGTATTATGTCCCTGTATGGTTTGCATTTGGAATATTGGATTCATGTTTACACTGTGATTTATTAAATCAGCACTTAATAGTCTTCTTGATGCATTGTTGCTCATAGATGTTATGTAATCAGTTTGTTGGATTTTTGTATTATTTTTCCACTACACCCCTCATTATGTGGTGCCAGCCACCAGTCTGGGCCAGGCAAGGTTGCATGGTAGAGAACTTAAAGGGGCAACTCACTCTTCCCATATTCTTATCCCCACACTATTTCCTTTTTTCTTCCCCTGGGCACTCCCATAACCTCATCTTTTCTTGCTTCCTTCTCTCCTTCCCACCTACCAACCAACCTGCCTTTTGTCTCACCCCCACATTCAGCTATATTTATTTATTTATATCACATCTTTCTCTACACTGAGGACCCAGAACTGCTCACATTATTCTTCTCTACTCCAGCTTAACCCCACAACAACCCTGTGAGGTGTTGGATAATCTCCTTGTAGTGGAGTTTATGCCAGTTCACATCAAGCAGAGTGCACTGGAGGCTGGAGCGCAGCAACAGCCTTACCATACATGCACACGTGTGTGGATCCCATATGTGTGTAAGCTTGCAAAAAAGAAAGTCAGAGTCCGTTGTAGTTTCTAATCTAATAAAAGGAGTATTTGTTAGTGAACTCCATTCTGGATAGAAAGGTAGGTGAATAAGTTCACTAGTCTATCCTAATCTAGCTGGATGGAGACGGATGCACGGAGCACCCAGTCTCCCTCTAGGCATGGTGAAGAAAGATGGAGAAGAGTATGAGAAGAAAGCAGAAGGAAGGAAGTCCCTGAGAATATCAGTCTAACATCAAAGGGATAGAGCCAGCATGATAGAGTAAAGGTGTCAATCCCTAGGTCCCTATCTAACTACTGGCTAACTAGTAAAACCCCCTCTGTGGGTCGAGGCAGGAAACAGCATAACGTCTTTCTCTTCCAACATGAGGTAGGTCATGCTGACAGTGTGTGACTGGCCCAAGGTCCACTAGGAAGCTTTCAAAGTAGACAAGGGATTTAAACCTGGGTCTCCCAGATTTTATTCTGAAACAAACACTAATAGCTGCAATGCTTTGGCTTTTGTGGGGTGGCTACTGTTGATATTAGTCACGTAAGTCACCTAGTCACAGGTTGCTTGGTGGTGTAGTCCACCTGTCCTTTCATTCTCCTGATGCCCTATGCCTCTTATTTGAGTCTGAGGGTCCAGCAGAACAGTCTGCATTGCTCAAATGAAGCTTTGCATGAATTTGTACTCAGGAAAACCCTTCCCCAATACCCAGAAACATTTCCAAAGGGGGGGAAATACAGCAAAAAGACAAACAAATTTTGTGGTTAGCTCCACTGTTCTCTCAGTACTTGCAAAAGGATCCAGAAGGTAAGTTGACAGGAAAAGTAACACAATATGGAGGCATGGTTTCCCCTGCTGATGCAATGATTCGTTGTTGATAAGACAGCAAGGAACCTCCCCCTCCCCCTGCCCAAGATAAAACATCACACAACACTTGGGGCAGGAGCCAGGCCCTTTCAGAGGTCTCAAGGGCCACTTACAGCTTTTGAGATAGAAGAAGAAAAGAAGAGTTTGGATTTCTCAATCATAAGGAGTCTCAAAATTACTTACAGACTTGTTTCCTTCCTCTCCTCACAACAGACACCCTGTGAGGTAGGTAGGACTGAGGGAGTTCTGAAGAACTGTGATTTGCCCAAGGTCACACAGCAGGCTTCAAGTGGAGGAGCAGGAAAACAAACCTGGTTTACCATATTAGAGTCCGCCACTCATGTGGAGGAGTGGGGAATCAAACCCAGTTCTTCAGATTAGTCCACAGCTCTTTAACCACTATACTGCACGGTTAGGACTGCCAACTGCCTGCAGAAGAACAATAGCTACTAAGAAGAATAAGGCGCCATTGAGTCACAACTGACTCATGGTGAATCTATCCTAGGGTGTTCCAAGCAAGAGATAAAACAGTTGTGGTTTGCCATTGTCTTTCTCTGTGTTGCAATCTGTCTTCCTCAGTGGTTTCCCCTTCAAGTACAAACCAGGGCCAATCCTGCTTAGCTTCCTGATGAGCTCTGGGTTGGGAAATTCCTGGATATTTTGGGGGTAGAACCTAGGAAGAATGGGGTTTCAGGAGGATATGGAGTTCATCAAGGTATATTGTCATAGAGTTCACTCCCCAAAACAGCCATTTTCTCCAGGGGAACTGCTCTTTGTCATCTGAAGAACAGTTATAATTCCAGGAGATCTCCAGTCGCCAGCTGCAGTTTGGCAACCCTGCCTTGCGCTACTCAGGATGCGAACAGAGGCCCTTTCTGCAAGGCGGCAGCAGCTGTGGGGACTGCTCGCACGAGCAGTTCCAGCTCCCTCCCTAGCTGGAGAGGTGGCTCCGCACAGAGCCGTCTCTCAGTTGCCCTCCCCCAATCACCTGCCTCTCCAGCGTCGCACTAAAGGGCTGCAGGGACTTGCCCACGCTGCCCTCCGACCCCTGCAGTCCTCCACAGTGACGCTGGAGAGGCAGGTGAGTGGGAGCGATGGGGAAAGAGGCAGCTTCCCTGTGGTGTGGTTCGCGCCGCGCCGCTGGGAAGATGCAGTTTTTTGAAAAACCTCGCTCAATGAGCGAGGTTTTCAGGGACAGCTTCACACCGCCCGGGGAAAAGCAGGACGGTGCTGCTGCGATGCAACAATGCCGGCCATGCGAACGCTCTCCCAGGGACGGCGTTTTTGCCGTCCCTGGGACGTTTCATTTGGCCCATGCGGAAAGGGCCAGAGATTAAATATGATGCTCTTTACCATAGGATGTTATTTACCTCCTGCCAGGAATAGTTTCAGATGACCCTTTCTATGTGTTAATAATCTGTTTAGTGTTGCCAGATTCGAGTCAGGAAATGACTGGAGATTTTGGAGGTGGAGCCCAAGGAGGTTGGGGTTTGGGGAGGAACTTCAATCCCATTTAGTCTCCTTTCCAAAGCAACCATTTTGTCCAGGTGAAACTGATCTCTGTTGCCTGGTGACAGGGAGTGAGGAGGAACTAAGCCTGAGTGCCTGTGTAGCCCGCGCCCCTACCATGCCCTGTCTGCCCCCCATCCAGCCGCATATACCCCCAGAATCCAGCTTGTCATGCCCCGCGGTGCATTACCCGGTGTGTTGCACCCCTGTCCCCTTGGCGCTACGCTACTGCCTAGTGATCAGTTGTAATAATGAGAGTTCACCAGTCACCACCTGGAGCTTGGCAACCTTGCCTGTGTAAAAGGGACAGGAAATTTTTCCCCAGGCCTGTTGGCAACCTTTTTTTGAGGCCATAATAAAAATGAAAAAAGAACCCCAGTGATATGCGAGTCACATAAAAACAAGTTGTGGAAGATATCAAACCGCGCCCCCCCCCCCAAGTCTCTTTGAACTTGAGACTCAACTCAAATGGTACCCCCACAAATTGGTCCTGTTGAGAGTGTATGACCCATTTGCACATGAAAGGAAACTGCAACAGAACAGCTCATTAATTCTGGATTCCAAAGGCTTTCCCCCCTTTATGGAGACAGCTAAGCCAATGTGAGTGAATGCACCTGGTCCCTAATATAGGAAAATGCTTGTGGAGATTCATGCACCCATTTAAGTTTTTTAAAATTGTTATTTCCGAACATCTTCCTGATGCTACTCTGCAAACAGCTGTCAGAACTATAGAAAGCACATGAAACTTATGGGAATGGGCTGCAGATGGGGTAGCTGCCATTCAGTAGGGTTGACCACTCTGGGTTGGACAATTCCTGGAGATTTGGGGTTGAAGCTTGAGGGAGGATGAGTTTGGGAAGGGGTGCTATAATGCTATAGAGCCCAACCTTCAAAGAACCCTTCAAATGGGATCTCTCTGGTCTGGAGATCAGTTGTAATTTGGAGAGATCCCCAGACTCTACCTGGAAGTGGCAACCTTATATTCAGGAATGAGATTCAAAGATTCTGTTAAGGCAGGGGTGTCCAACTCTGGTACCCCAGATATTCATGGACTACTATCGCCATCAGTCCCTGCCAGCATGGCCAATTGGGAATCGTAGGGGCTGATGGGAATTGAAGTCCATGAACATCTGGGGTGCCAGAGTTGGACACTCCTGTGTTAAGGACACAAAAGTCCATGAATGCAATTAAAGAAAGGTAATACTTGGGCAAATACTTGGCAGTGTAACTTGAACATGGATTACAACTGGCCCGTTGCACAGCAGAACTGACACCCCTCATTTGATCCTCTGCAGATCCTCCCAAGGTCTTCTATGCCCCTTCAGAGCTGCATGTGTCTGTAACATTTGGACTGTAGAGGTCCTTCACATCTTTTTTAGATGTATTCCCCCAAATAGCCCTCTGCAGGCATTCCATTCCATTCCATTCCATTCCTGAAACCTGAGAACCCACTTTTCATCTGAATAAGTGTAAGGGTCTAGTACCCCAGTCAATAACAAGACTCAAGAATAGCGTCAGGAGTTTATTAGCACTGTGTCAGTACCCTATGGCCAGGTAGCCGAGACTGAAGCCCCACCTCCCTGGCCTCCAGTCTAAACCTTCAGATTATAGTATGGTTGGAGTGGGATAGCCCCCACCTTTGCACTCCCCCAATATCAGCATGTGAAAGGACACTTGAAGACAGTTGCAGTAGTTATCTTGTTTTGGGAATGGCTGGGCAACTCCCTGAGAAAGATAGGTAGGGAGAGCCGGGAAGCTCTATTCACTATGTTACAGCAAGAACAAAAGACAGGGGCCTCTGGCCTTGGGCAAGGATGTTACGAGTCCAGCTGCAGCCAGACATGGCCAGGCATGTTACGTGCATTTACGTGCATTTTGGCAGGCCTATGGGGGCAGGGCCTGACAATAAGGAATGCATGTGTCCTTGCGACACACACTATGTGCGTTCACTTCATAGTTTGAAGAACCCTCGCAAATAAAACTTCTGATTCGTACCCACATGGAAGATACATGTACTGCCCCGTTCATACAAGGCTATGACAGTGCAAATTGGGTGCACTGGCAGCTTGCACAAATAGAATGTAACATCTGCACAGCAATGCAACGCCATACGCTTCCAAGTATATATGAGCAGGCCATGGTTTGCTGTCCTGAGATCTTTTTCTTCTTACGCAGTGTAATATGTAAAATGCCTTCCGCTATTGTTTCTAAACCATACAAGTAAGGATGTTTCAAATTAAATTTAAGACACACAAACAATTAACTTCCCCCCCAGCATCTCTCTATTGCTAAAACCTAGATTGGAAGCTCCTTGGTCAGGGATGCAACTCAGTGGCTTCTATTACTCTGCAGTAGTGCCGCTGTATCAGTTGCAACTAATGGCCATAGTGGGTAGGATGAGAAAGAAAAATACAGGCTGACTGGAGCAGCAGACCCAATACCAGCCCCAATAATAAAGGGCTGGGGGAGAGAAGAGGTCAGGAATGGAAGCAATATATGGAAGCAATATATGGAAGCAATAATAAACAAAATGGCAAAATGTAATAATTTTTAAATAAAAATGGGAAATCATTGTTTTGCTAGCCCCCGCTGAATGCCATCCTACCTTTCCCAATGACTTTTTATGAGCAGGACAGCAGTTGGTTATCTTAAAAGAGCTCAGGTACCTAGGCTCCATAGAGAAGAAGGAGAGGAGGAACAGGAGAAGGAGACAGGAGAAGAAGGAGAAGAGTTGGATTTATATCCTGTAAGGAGACTCAAAGGGGTTTACAAACTCCTTTCCCTTCCCCCTCCCCCCCAAACATCCTGTGAGCTGGGTGGGGCTGAGAGAGCTCCAAAGAACTGTCACTAGCCCAAGGTCACCCAGCCGGCATGTGTTTGAGTGCACAGGCTAATCTAGTTCCCCAGATAAGTCTCCACAGCTCAAGTGCCAATGCAGGGAATCAAACCCGGTTCTGCAGATTACAGTGCATCTGCTCTTAACCACTACACCACTGCTGCTCACTGGAGGGCCACAACCTGGCTAAAGAAGGCCACAATTACCTGGGGGAAAAGTAGGGTTGCTAGTTCCCCCTTACTCACAGCAGGGGACTGTGGGATGGGAAATGGTAGGTTTGCCAGATCCAGGTTGAGAAAATTTTGGAGATCTGGAAATGGAGCCCAGGGACCCCAGTGGGGTACAACGCCCTAGAATCCACCCACTGTTTGGAGATGAGCTGTAATTCTGGGTGATCCCCAGGTCCTACTGGCATCCAAGCTAGTCAAGGAAAAACACAGCAAATGCTCAGAAGGCATGATCTTACTATTGCACATTTTCTGGTGTTGCAGATCCATGGTATTCAATAAGGGGTAGTCTCTACTGATCCTTGGCTCCCACCAAGCCCTGGAAAAGTATGCCACGGTGGAAAAGAATTTCTCAGGCACTTTCCACCAAGAGTCCTACACTGCCATCCTGTTGTTAGTAGAAATGACTGTTTATTGCAAACTCGTTGGTGTCAAGAGATCTTTTCCAAGGATTGCTCCCAAGGCTCAAAGTCCCAGAGAGTGCTCTAGGGTATACATATTTAAAGCCAGAGCAGGGAGGAAAAGCAATCAAGGCAGAAACTTCTGTCTTTTTCAAAAGCTATCAAGGTGTGTTCTCAAGGATGCTTTCAACCTTCCACGGTCCAGATACAGGAAACTTAAAATGTAGCCTGGGGCGAGGAGCCACCCTGCCTGAGTCACAGCTTACGGTATCGTTAGAAACAAAAGAAGAAAGAGTAAAATTGCAACAAAGCACACCCTTTTTCTAAGACAAAATTCTGCACTCGGGACGTGACATAAGCATGAATGGAGTAAAAAGATGAGCTTGGAAGTTGGCTTGAGTGATGGGAGTGATGAAAGCTCAAGGGAATGCAAAAGGATTTTTTTTTCCACACTGCCAACGCCTTTGTCCCAGCTATAAGAGGAGAATTACAGACAAAGAGCAGCTATCTCCCCTGAGCCATTCAGCATTCTGTCTTGGGTGGTGCTCCATTTCCCAGCAGGATGACCACCACTATCAGGCAATACACTTCTTCCTCCTCCACCAAGGGGCCCATGAGTTTTGGTGGGGGCTCCTCGCGGCTTTCCTCCGTACATCTTGGAGGGGGATACAGTGCCCCGAGCATCCATGGTGGATCTGGTGGCATGTCCATCTCTTCTTCCCGCTATGTCTCTGGAGTGGGCAGCTCCCTTGGTGGTGGCTACGGGGGCAGCTACTGCAGCAGCAGCTTTGGAGGTGGCTTGGGGGGAGGTTTTGGGAACGGCTTTGTTGTTGGCGGCGGGGATGGCCTCCTGGCCGGGGGTGAGAAGGAGACCATGCAAAACCTGAACGACCGCCTGGCCAACTACCTGGACAAGGTGCGTGCTTTGGAAGAGGCCAACACCGAGCTGGAGGTGAAGATCAGAGAGTGGCATAAGAAGCAGGGACCCCGTCCAGACCGTGACTACAGCCAATATTTCAGGACCATTGAAGACTTGCAGAGCAAGGTATGGGAATGGGTCTTCAAGGAAATATTGAATGCTACTGATGGGGGCATTCTAGCAAACAGTGTAGCAAGGCATGAGATATGTATAATTCTGGTGAACAGACAGCAGAAAGAAAGTAGGAAGGTAGCTGTGAGGAAGTATATTAAAGGGATGCTGCAGTGCCCTGAGAGTCTTCATTATCAATGTTATTAAATGAATGTTTAAGAAGAACTTCACTGAATAGGGCATTGCAAATCTAGGCAAATCTGTTCTGGCACACACACACACACACACACACACAAATAGTGAGGTGTTACAGAGCACAAGATGACATACTATAACAACAACTATAGATTTTGTACCTGATAGCATAAAGAGAACCAGTGAGATACAGTGGTTAGAGTACTGAATCTGGCAGACCGTTTGAATCCCACTCTGCCATGGAAGCTTGCTAGATGGCCTTGTTGGGCGAGCTACACACTCTCAGTCTTACCTACCTTGCAGGGTTGTTGAGAAGATTAAATGAAAGAGAGGGAAATTATGTAAACTGTTTTTGGCTCCTACTAGGGAGAAAAACAGAGCACAAAGAAAGCGATCAAGTAAATAAAGGAAGATTGTTCTGCTCTCCTGTCTGCCAGTTGCAATTACAAAGCGGAATGGGAGAGATTTATGGAGCTTGAGGTTAAACTGATTTTTGGAGGGTACTCATGATAACTGAATGGTACCCCTGGGCTCAAAGGCAGAGTGCCTGTAATCATCAGAAAGGGAGGGTTGTGAGCATCAGGCTTCCCTGCAGCATAAAGAGCAGCAGTGGCATCGTGGTTATGAGCAGGTGCACTCTTATCTGGAGTACCAGGTTTGATTCCACACTCTGCCACTTGAGCTGTGGAGGCTTATCAGATGAGCCTGTGCACTCCAACACACGCCAGATGGGTGATCTTGGGCTAGTCACAGCTTTTCGGAGCTCTCTCTGCCCCACCCACCTCACAGGGTGTTTCTTGTGGGTCGGGGGCAGGGTAGGGAAAGAAGTCCCTTTGAGTCTCCTTACAGGAGAGAAAGGGGAGTTATAAATCCTTCTTCTTCTTCTTCTTCTTCTTCTTCTTCTTCTTCTTCTTCTTCTTCTTCTTCTTCTTCTTCTTCTTCTTCTTCTTCTTCTTCTTCTCCTCCTTCTCCTCCTTCTCCTCCTCCTTCTTCTTCTGACTGATCACAGTTGGCAATAGGATGCTTGACTAGATGGACCACTGGTCTGATCCAGAAGGGCTAATCTTATTTTAACTGGGATGTGACCGGGATCTGACTCAGAGTTATGTATCCTCCTCTGTACTGAATACACAAAGAAAGTAAAAAGAAAAAAGTTCTGCACAAAGGGAACTCCTGCTCAGCACCAAGAGGAGCCAGTGTTTGCTAATCCAAAGCAAACATTGACACAGCTTCTATCAGTTTACACAATGTGTTGTGCAGTGTTCAGGGTTATGGAGAACCCATTTTGATTCTGCTCAAGCTTGTCTTCATAGCCACAAGGACTAGAAATTTGCTTTTAAAAAAATTAAAGCTGATATTTCTGAGTCACTTGCTAGAAGTATGCATAGTGGAATCAAATGACCCTGCAATTGGCACAGTTGCTGCAGATTGTGTTCTAGTGATCCTTGCGCTTAAAGCTCAGATTGAAAATCCCAAATAGCCTCCAGCTAAATCTAAATCTAATTTGGGTGCCTTCCCAAATCCTGGCCTTGAATGTTGCTAAGAGTGAAGGCTGCTGATGTGGATTCACCAACAATAGAGATCGTCCTGAGCAGGACAACAACTTTAGACCCAAGAAGGCAACAGCTGAAAGCCAGAATGCATTGCCCCAAGACAGCAGAAATTTTATCCCAGTCATCTGGAGAAAGATGACTTTCAAAAGGATATGGCTGTTGCAACTGATGGCTGAGCTGACAGGCACATTAACTCTTTTATGTAGCGGATATTATTCATCTTCCAAATATGTCCTCTTTGTGCCAATGGCTGAGCTCACCAAAGGGCTCACAGCTCCTCTGGGCAGGGCAGGGCAGGTGTATGAGCCTGTGATGTCGTTCTGGCCTTTCGGTAGCTTTGCATGCCAGATAACAAGTGGCCTGCCAACTTCTCCAGCAGGCTTTCTTCCAGGTTTCCAAAGAAATAATCTCCTCTGTAGGAGTTTCCTCCTCCAGACAAAATAAAACAAGACAAGAAAGCTCCCGGCTACAAGATGTTAAGAAAGTCCAATAGCCTTTTTATTCAGGAACCAAGGAAGTCTCCTCAGGTAATCAAGAGAGACTGGATCATAGTTTCAAGAAGCCAGACCTCCCAGTATGTTTTCAGCCTTGTTGTCCTGATCAGTTATCTGCTCTCCCTAGCTGGTGCTTGTTATTAGCCATTGCCATTAATCACCCTCAGGTGTTTACATTCTAGGAGATAACCTCCTTTCCTACAGGCAGCGCCCCAACTGGTAGTGCTCGAGGCTGCCATGCAACTCCTACATACAGCAGGGCTCAGCTCTATCTGATGCAGTTCCATTTTGACTGGCACTGATCAATAAAATTTGGCAATCATCTTGTGGAAGAGATTACGAGCAGTCTGTCTATTTACCAATTTAGTTATTTAAGATGTTCTAACAGATCTATTTAATTCAACCTTGTAAGAACCCTACTAAGTTAGCAGTAACATTGAGAGGAAAGATGTAATGTGTGGGACTTCCGAATTTACTAATGGGTTACCTGCAGCTCTTAACAAATGCACATCAAATTAGTTAAATACAATTTCCCTTTTCCCACCCATCCATGTTAAGAAATGATGGTATTTTATTTTTGTGTGAAGGTTTTTACTGTTAAGGTTTCAACAATGTGGTTTTCTTTATAGTTCCTAAATCCCAACGATAATTAGGGAGACCAAATGGGCAACCACTGCCTCAGAGAATTGTTTTCTTTCTTGTTTTACCACCCCCTCATCCTTATCTTCTTCTTCTTAGCCTTGTCCCACTAATGCAGGGTCCGCTGCTCGGATTTTTAAATGCCACTTCTCTCGATCGAATGCAATGTCTGGTTGCAGACCTGTAATTTTCAGATCTGCATTGATGGTATCTTGCCATCATTGCTTTGGCCGTCCACATTCTCTCATCTTTATCTCTAGATCTATTTAGATGTTCCTATATTAGCAGCATTTACATATTCCTACAATCAACTAGAGACAGTAGTAGTCAAAAGCCCCGTGGTGTGGAGTGGTAAGTTGCAGTACTGCAGTCAAAGATCTCAGTTCAAACCCAATGGAAGTCAGTTTCAGGTAGCCGTCTCAAGGTTGACTCAGCCTTCCATCCTTCCAAAATCAGTAAAATGGGTATCCAGCTTGCTGGGGGTTAAGTGTGGATGACTGGGGAAAGCAATTGCAAACCACCCTGTAAACATAGTCTGCCTTGTAAACATTGTGACATCACCCCAGGGGTCTGTAATCACCTGGTACATGAGTTTCTTCAAGCCTTATCTGGAAAACTATTGATTTTTGCAAGAAGATTTATGCGCCATAAATGCTTCTCAAGAGGGTCCCATAATTAAAAGAGCACTTTGGGCTCCTATTTGGGAGACTTGTGGTCCAGAGTTGTAAGCTGCAATACTGCAGTCTATGCTCTGCTGAGTTGGATCCCAACAGAAGTCAGTTTCAGGCAGCTGACTCAAGGTTGACTCAGCCATACATCCATCAGAGGTTGGTAAAATGAATACCCATTAAAGAGGGGTGCAGTGAAACTGTTAGACAGATTTAAACATCTCACCATGGTATCATCAACTCTAACCAAAACATCCATTGCTGCCTGCTCTAGTCTTTGCCTGCTCTAGAGTATCCAGTGTGAGCGAGTCTCTTTGTTTGGATTCTCAGGATTCTCCTTCTCTTCCCAGATTCTAGCTGCCACCATTGGCAATGCCAGCATCGTTCTGCAGATTGACAATGCTCGTCTGGCTGCGGATGACTTCAGAACCAAGTAAGCTTTGTTTCCGTGCATTGTATATTGCACAATGGAAAAGTATTTTGCATTTCATGGGTGAGTCTGCAGATGCTGCTATGGACACATAAAAGACTGGAGCTTAATTTCCAGGGTCACAGGCTCAAAGTTGGATTCAGATATAGGTACAGCAACACTGAAACAGATTAAAAAGTCACTAAGGTCGTTTCTGCACAGCCCAAATATAACAGGCTGAGGAAGCTGTTTATTGAATTTTGGGGGAGAACTTCACACAGGGCTGTTCCCCAAAATGGGTTCAACCAGTTATATTTCCCGCAACCTTGGTTTTACAAAACTTGCAAAACTTGCAATCTTTTTGGAGAAACCAAAGGAGCCACAGCAACCCAGACTATTTGCAATCACTTCCTGGAATGGTGAAATCTCCAGTGCAAAGGCAAATGGGGAAACCGGGTTCATTAATAATGTGTTACATGTGTTATTAGTGTGCTGTGCAGAAACCATCTAAGATGAGATGTGGAAACAGAGACTGGTTCAGAACACAAACAAGATGTACTTAGCAAGAGAAGTCAGGAAGTCCTCAAACTACTTTCCATCATCAGATACCTTGCAAAACAGGCTCTACCACAAATATCTCCAACCTTTCCCTGTAATTTCTGCCTGAGACCACTTTTCATTTCCTCCAGATCTCTGTTTGATGTCATAATGGTTCTGTTGACCATGCAAAATTATTAAGATCTTCCCAATTGGGCTATCATTGGTTTACCTGCTCTGTTGTCATGAAGAATTCTTTCCAGCATGCCCCATCCATTAAGGCTGCACTGTGTGTGTAAAATGCAGTCAAGTCTCAGCTGACTTATAATGGTCCCATAAGGTTTTCAAGGCAAGAGACTAACAGAGGTGGTTTGCCATTGCCTGCCTCTGTGCCATGATCCTAGCATTCCCTGGAAGTCTCCCATCCTAAAACCAATCAGGGTCAACCTTGCTTAGCTTCTGAGATGTGACGAGATTGGGCTTGCCTGGGCCAACCAGGTCAGGAACATTGAAGCTGCATTAGCCTGCACTAGTAATTCCCAATCTTTTTTACTTGCGTACTCCTTGGCAATCCATTTCCCTAAAACTGTACCCCCTTATTAGCAAACCCATTCTGTAATTTTTTTGCATATCCCTAAATATTGCCTGGGCTTTCAAAGCGTTTGGTAGTTTTGCCCCCTTTAGATGCAAATAGGCAGACAACATCCATGATTTTGAATGGTATAGTGCAGCACCTCCCAACCTCTTCTGTATGGTGGCCCTTAAGTCCAAATTTACCTGGTATGGTGACCCATCCAAAGCCCAAGGATTTTTGACTCCCTGGGCAAACTATGAACTTAGCACCCATCTAGTTCAGCAATCTATTTTCTACAGTGGCCATGAGTGGCCAGATGTTTATGAGAAACCAACAAACATCACAAAAGCGTTGTAGCCTTCTCCACTATGAACCCCAACTAAGCCATGTTCTGATATATACAAGCTTTGTAGATAGAGGTGACATTCCAGCCTTTGAGTGGAATGGTGGTCCCTCTCCTTCCTCATTACTCCCTCCAATCCTCCTTAAGAGTCTATGAAACTTGTTCTACCAACCCTCAGGCCATGTTTGACTTGATCAACATATATATGCAATCAAGGAAACTACAAACTAATGTATGAAATGGAACATACTGTTTCCAGGGTTCACTCTTAGGCCTTTTCCGCACAGTCAAGGGAGAGAGCCTGCATCGGCATTAATCATGCTGATGCAGGCTCTGGGGCCATTTGCACAAACGGCCCCATGGGCTGCGCAGCTGTTGGAGCAGGCTCCGCACAGCTGCGCATTCCCCTCCCCGGCCCCAAATGCCTCCTTACCTCCTGCTGGCAGCCGTCACTCTGCTGTCGCTCTGAGGAGGCCAGGGGACATGCCCCCATGGCCAGAGTGTCAGCAGAGTGACGGCTGCCAGCAGGAGGTAAGGAGGCGTTTGGGGTCGGGGAGGGGAATACGCCGGCTTCCACCTGCTGCCGTTCGCATGGCAGCAGATGGAAGCTGGCGTTTGCAGAAAAACTCGCTCCCCGAGCTAGTTTTGAAAACACTGTTTGGGCGGGAACAGAGCGCCGCTGGATCTATTTGGCAGCAGCGCCTGTGCGAAGGGTCCCCGCCAAAATGGTGTTTTACTGGGCTGAAGGAAAAGCCTGTGCAGAAAGGGCCTTAGTTTCCAAAACAAAAGAGAACAATGGAAAGGGCAGGGGTGGCTGTTAGGGAAGGGTGGCGCACAACCGGTGGTGATATTCAGCAGGTTCACACCACTTCGGCAGAACTGGTTGTTAAAATGGTGCTTGTAAACAACCAGTTGTTAAATTATTTGAATCCCACCACTGCACACAACCCACTTTCAGATGCTTTGTGACCCACTTTTGGGTCCCAACCCACAGATTAGGAAACATTGCAATAACCAATAGGAAGTCTTGGCCTTGACCTTGGAAGAGAACTTTTGAAATGTCTTCATGTAGCTACATTGACTACATTGGAACAAAATGGAAAAGGATATCTTATTTAATCTCCTCTCCCTTTCCATTTCGCAGATTTGAGACAGAACAAGCTCTTCGTATGAATGTTGAGGCAGACATCAATGGACTACGCAGAGTCTTGGATGAGCTGACCCTGTCCAGGGCAGATCTGGAAATGCAGATTGAGAATCTAAAAGAGGAACTGGTTTATCTGAAGAAGAATCATGAGGAGGTGAGGGGCGAGCCACCAACAAACCTCTGCTGATCATGTGACTGGTGTGGGGGTGCAATTACTGCAGGAATGGTGCTTTAAAATCCTACATGTTGGCCTCCATTCTATAGCCAACTAGCCTGTCAACTTTGTTGCTATATTGCACATTCAGTCTTCAGGCTGATTTCTGATTAGCTTTATTAGACCGCCTGCTGTTTGTCCCTGATGCCCATTGCTACTCTGAGTAACAGCAAGAGAAAAAAATAAAAGAAATACTGCTGTGCCTGTACATTGCTTCTGGGTATAACCAGGAAGTAATAGTAAGTAACTCTAGGAATCACTGGAAACTCTATAGTTGTACCTGGAAGTAACAGTGACATTACCAACATCATTCTACCTCCTATGTTTGCACCTCCCAACCCTCCCACTAGTTGTCAGGCTCTGTTTGGCCATTGTGTGCCGAAACCAGTGATGTCTTTTGGCTTTCAAGCATGATGTATTTTAGCCTAATAGAAATAGTCACATCTATGAATGTATTAGAATGCACAGCACATCCCAAGATAATGACTTCAGAATATACAGGCAATAATTTTACCATAAAATGGGCAGCAGTGGCAAGCTCATCCCATGTTTGGATTCTTTGCACAGTTGTGGACTGCATAATTGTCCCCAACATTTTGGCTGTTTTGCTAGTGTATTCTGAGATTTCTGCACTTATTTTATCACATTTAATTTGGCACTTTTGGCATTGTGTATAGCCTGGGTATGGTATTTTGCTTTTCTTTATGACTGAATGTCTTGACACCCAGCAGGATCTTCTGTTCAAGGTTCTGGCACTCACGGTCATACCAAGAGTGGAAATGCATATATGCTTTCTCCCCTGCCCCTCCCCAGGAAATGAATATTCTCCGAAGCCAACTGGGTGGAGAAATCACTGTAGAAATGGATGCAGCTCCTGGAGTGGACCTGACCAAGATTCTGTCGGAGATGCGCGAGCAATATGAGGCCTTAGCTGAAAAGAACCGCAAAGATGCTGAGCAGTGGTTCTTCACCAAAGTAAGTCACTGGGGGATGGGGTGGGGGTGGAAATGATTGGATGTCCCAGAGGGGGAAAATGCTTAATTCCATTAGCTGTAGATAATCAGAGTGCCATATCCCTTTTCCGGCAGACTGAAGAACTGAACCGTGAAGTTGCCACCAACACCGAACAGTTGCAGTGCAGCAAGACAGAGATCATAGAATTGAGACGTACCATCCAAGCCCTGGAAATCGATCTTCAAGCCCAACTCAGCATGGTATGGAGATTTTTTTTACAGAGGATGGCATGAATGGAGATTCTACCTTGTGACAACTTCTTCAAATCTTTGATTTGTTGTGTGTTTCTAGCCCCTGAATAGCAAGCAACGCTTTCACTCTCTGGCAGTAACATTAATATACATTTACCCAGAACCTCTTCTCCAAAGCAAATAGCCTGACTTTCCTCCACCTCACTAGAATGGGAGGTGCTCCAGAATTGTTTGGGAGGTATCAAGTTGGCTTCCACAGCTAGCAGCCATTTTTAAACAGTTCCATCCATTATTGGGCTATTTTATGGTGGTACCTGCTCCCTATTCTCAAAATTGCAGCTCTCAGATTCAATAAGGTAGGGGATCCATAGTTTATGGGCTCTGGTGTTTCTAATCTGACACTGTGGCACACATCCATTGTAAGGTTGCCATGCTCCTTATGTCTTCTGATTTGTGTTAAGGGAATCCTTTCCTCTGTGAAACTTTGAAGTGATGGGCAGCTGTAGCACAACATGAGTGCCATCTCCAACTATGTGTGGATGCTGCCTGACCCCACAGAAAGCACAGAGTTGGATGCGACTTGAAATTTTCACTTGTGATGTCATGCTGGTAACAGCCTGTCCACCTGTTCCAGTCATCACTGGATGTTGCAGTTATCAAATGATGACTATGGGAGTGTGAACCAACCCTCCGTTTGATGTCTGAATTAGTCTAAGATCTTCTGTGTGTCATCCATCTCTGAAAACCTCCTGATATCCACATGAGGTGAAAACGTGACGAGTCCAGTTTTCCTCACTACACTGAATCTGACTCCTCACCATACCTCCATTTTCTTTCCTCAGAAAGCGGCACTGGAAGGCACCCTGGCTGAGACAGAAGCCCGCTACAGCACCCAGCTTGCCCAAATCCAAGCACTGATCACCAGCGTGGAGGAGCAGCTGGCGGAACTGCGGTGTGACATGGAGCGCCAGAACCACGAGTATAAGATCCTCCTGGATGTCAAGACCCGCCTAGAGCAGGAAATCTCCACCTACCGTCGCCTGCTGGAGGGAGAGGAGTCCCAGTAAGTAAAAGGAGGTTGCTTTGCTGAAGTTTTCTTGAGTGATCCAAAGAAGCCAATATTTGAGCAAATGTGATATAGGGATTAAGAGGGGCAAACTTCTTCTGAGCATTCTGAGTGACTTTGGGTCAGTCACAGTCGTCTCTGAATTCTCTCAGCCCCACCAACCTGTTCGCCTTAGCATGTGGTGGACTCTACCTTTTCTTGAGGCTTTTTAGCAGAGACTGGATGGCCATCTGTCAGGAGTGTTTTGACTGTGTGTTCCTGCATGGCAGGGGATTGGACTTGATGTCACCTGTGGTCTCTTCCAACTCTATGATTCTATCTCCCAAGTGGTCTATTGTGGGGAGAGAAAGGAAAGGAGTTTGTAAGCCACTTTGAGACTCTTTACGGTTGAGAAAAACAGGGTATAATTCCAAACTCTTTTTCTTTCATGGCGTGAAGTAGTGATACATCTTCCCAACTCTTTTCAAGTGGATATAAAATTATCTCACTTTGTTACACTGGATAGGATGAACCAATTCCTGGCTAAATGGAATCTGATTTCATGTGAATAAAACTAACCCATTCCCTTTTTTAATATCCTACTCTGAGAATGGGAAGGAGATGCTGTTCAGATCTCAGCGCTGATGGAGACTGCTGTCTGTGATGAAGCTCCCCTCTCACAAAAATCAGGAAATTAGAGACATGAGGAGTTTTGCCTATACGACAAACTGTACTGTGATTTTGATAACATTACCCCTCCTTTAAGTTCACTGACTATTGATCCAATGGGTGAATTCTTTTACTAGTAGGCAGTCTTAGTTGTTTCCAGATTTGAAAAGTACTTTCTGTGGTACCATCCTAAGCAGAGTTACACATCTCTAAATCCATTGAATCCAGTGGATTTAGAAGGATGTGACTCTGTTTAGGATGTTACTGTTAGAATATTTCTCTTATAGAATACTTGACTTTCTGCTCCGCATTATAGAAAAACTAACTTGGCCTTATTTTTCCCTCACTTCTAGCATCAGTTCCCAGTACAATGCAGCCATGTCACAATCTGGGAGAGATGGTAAGAATTCATCCCAACTAGACCACTAACAGTGAAATCCTTAAAACGCTTTCCTGGGAGTAAGCCTCACTGAATAACATGGAATTTACTTCTGAGTAGATCTTGTCTAAGCCTGCTAAAGTGTTTACCTTTTATAAATGTTAGCAAATGTTGCTAACTAAATGGGGAAGGCACACCAGCAAAACAACGCATGCCACTCTGCCACAAACGTCACCATTTCGAGAAAGAACAGCCATAAGTTGTTCAGCAAAATATTAATGTTCCCCCCTCCCTTTGGAATCAATCAGTATTCATTTACAGTCAATGACCAGCACAGGAGGGGGAAAAACCTTGTTTAAAAAGTAAAAAAAGGATACAAATGCAAATATAAGTAACCTAATTAATATTCATGATACAGTTCAGGGGAATATTCTTCATACGGAGTTAACTGCAGTTCTCCTAATCTTGCATGCCACCAGACCAAATTTAGCCACCTTATGGGTTATTTAAAAATTCTTATTAGAAAGTAAGAAGGCAAGATAAAACTGCCTACATTACTCAAGGTGACCCACAAGTATTGGTGTTAGAAAGGCTATGAATCTGTACATAAAAAGTACAGTCCAGCAGAACTTGTTCAGCAGTTTCGAGGCTACCATCCCTGCAAGGACACAGCTGTTCTACAAAAGGGATTTTCTTATATCTCCTGTCTGTTACTGCTGAGGGACCTTTACCATTTAATTCCCTTTAACAACTCATAGCTGATAATGGGGTAATAAAAATGGCCACCTGCATAATTTTGGATGTTCAACACACAAAATATTAAAAAGAGAAAAAGAGATTTTCCTGCAATGGCCAGGCAATGATGAATGTGTTACTGCAGATCTTCGAGTGAAATGGTGGTCATACTTGCTGCCACAGGGAGAAAATGCTCTTGGGGGACCTGTGAAATGGCGGGCGCTCAGAGAATCTGCCCACAATGGGCTGGGTGAACTGCACAGAGTGGTGGGCAGGCAGCTTCTTCCTGGAATGGCTCATGGTGGCGGAACCTACAATTAATGAGTGGAAGGGCGGAAAATAAAGTGTCTCCTGCCTGTTGTGTTTGTGCAGGAGCTCTTCCAACCTGGGCTTATGCAAAAAGATGGTTAGCTTAGCGATTTTTGTAAAACCCAGATTGAGAGAAATATGAAGGGCCTGAATAATTTTGGGGAAGAAACCTGTGCAAAGTTCTTCCTCAAAACACTATACACAATGTCCTGAAGGTGCTATATTTGTGCTATGCAGAATCCACCATGGATTGGCTCCCATTACAGCCTCTCAACCAGGCAAGGGCCCTTTCTAAACTCTCTAGCATAGCTCCCTTGCCTGAGCTCTCCGCACAGCAAGCTGTTTGAGCAAGCTATGAGATTTTGAGGAACAACTGCTTCTCCCTTCTTCACTCACAGTGACCAAAACCACACGCCAAGTCCGCATGATCGTTGAAGAGGTTGAAGATGGGAAGGTGGTCTCTTCTCGAGAGAAAGTTCAACAATCTAGTTACTAGAAGGTATAGTTCTACTGAATGCTTCAGAGACAACTGAGAGAAGTTATTGAAGCAACATCTCCAGGCATCCAGAAGAGAGCAGCCTCTGTGCTTCTGCACGGAACCCTTCATAGAAAAAGCAGAAAGCCACCCAGTTCTGTGGCTTTTTCAGTGTCCCGACTCACCCTTCATATCTGTCATGTAACTGTCCTGCCCATTAGAACAACTAATAAAATCTTGTTTCCCCAGTCATACAACCAACAGCTGTTTTCTTGATAGTAAAACAGGGTTCTTAAGCTTGCCCACCACAAGCTTCTGTGGTAAAGGGTAAAAAAAGATTCCTGAAGGGAAAGAGCCAGGGTGGTGCAGTGGTTAACAGTGGTGGACTCCAGTCTGGAGAACCAAGTTTGACTTCCTTCTCCTCCACATGAATGATGGACTCTAATCTAATGAATCAGGTTTGTTTTCCCATTCCTCCACATGAAGTACACTGGGTGACCTTGGGTCAGTCACAGTTCTCTCAGAACTCTCTCAGCCCCCCTTACCTCACAAAGTGTCTGTTGTGGGGAGGGGAAGGGAAGCCGATTGTAAGCCTCTTTGAGACTCCTTAAAGTTGGAAAAATCAGGGTATAAAAACCAACTCTTCTCTTTCTTTGAACCTTATTTGTTTCTCCACTCTTGCATTCCTACTGGGTGACCTTGGGCTAGTCAGTTCATTCAGAACTCTCTCAGCCCCACCTACCTCACAAGGTGTTTGTTGTGGGAAGAGAAAGAGAAAGGAGTTCACAAGCCCCTTTGAGTCTTTTTACAGGAGAGAAAGTATAAATTCAAACTCCTCTTTCTCTACTTCTTCCTCATCTTCTTCTTCTCATAGATTTGGCTGACACAGCCCTTTATGGAAGCATGTAATTCTACCTGACAGAAGCTACATTTATGTCGCGAACCAATTACTTCTCTTTCCCAACCCCCAACCCCCCCCCCCCGCCCTTGCCATGTAAGGCCTCAAATCTGCCTAGAAACTCCAATAGGGTTGAAAAGTTCCCCTTGACTACCAGTGGTGGAATGGAGGGGTGGCGTTGACAGGTCCAGGTAGAGAAACCTTTGGAGATTTGGGGATAGAGACTAGGGAGGACAGGGACCTTGGAGAGGTACAATGCCATAATGTCCACCCTCTAAGGCATTCATTTTCTCCAGGGCAACTGAGCTCTGTAGTCTGGAGATGAGCTGTAATTCTGGTCTCACCTGGCTACTTTCTGGTCTCCAAGTTGTTTTCCTGGTTTCTGTTGCTCCCCAAAGCCCTATCCAGGCAAATGACAGACTTTCTATCCATTTAACTCTTCTCCTCCTTCCCAGAGGTATGTAACCTCTTGATGGCCAACACTGCTTGCTTCCCTTTAGGCAGGGATTTGCTGGCATGACTGGAAGGTAGACCTGCAGGCTGTCACATGCGGCATCTTACAATAACTGGAGTAATGATTTCAACACTATTGCTAATGACTTATTTTGTCTGGTACCAGAACTTTGACCAGGTTTGCGGCCTCTTGTCATGCCATGCTTACACTTATACCACTGTACAAAATGTGCCGAGGAGCGAACAGCAGTTTTAAATGGTTTGTCAGCACTGGTGTTTTCCGCACAGCCCAGATATAAAAGGCTGAGGAAAGTTCTTCCCCATTTTGGGGAAGAACTTCACACAGGGCTCTTCCCCAAAATGGATTCAGCCTGTTATAGCCCCTTCAACCTGGGTTTTCACAAAAATCGCTACAATAGTGATATTTTTGGAGTAACCAAAGGAGCCACAGCAACCCAGACTGTTTGCAATTGCTTCCTGGAGGGGTGAAATCTACAGTGCAAACAGCAGAAACTGGGTTAATTAACAACGTGTTACAAATGTTATTAGTGAGCTGTGCAGAAACCACCACTTGGTCCTGATTGAGTGGAAAGGTATCTCTGTTGCTTCCCAGCTATCCTTGGTCTTGATTTGCCTCCTCTCCTCTTAGATCATCTGAATTCTGTAGAAGATTTGGCCATCATAATCCCAAGTTTTGTGAGCAGCATTTGTTAAAACCTCTGCTTGCATGCCTTTGAAATGATCTCGCAGATCATCTTACTGAGCAAATCAAGGGATGTTTGATGCAAGAAGATCCTGATGTATGTGATAAAGCAGGACCAATAAGAAAATGCAAAGCTAATAGGAAAGTGAGTCTATCAACATCCAGTGGTTAACCAGTGTTTGCAGCGAACTCTGCTTTGAAGAACTGGAGAACAACAAAGGAATCTTTATTCATCATCAGCATTAGGGTTGTTTTGCTGCAGGTGAAAGAGACTATTCAATATGAAACACAGACAGGTTTGCCCAGATATCAAAGACAGGAACAAGAAGAAAAAGAAAGCACTTTCCTGTCTGAATACATTTTACCAAGGATGACAAAAAATAACAGCAACTTGTGATGGTGGAACTGGAATCCTCCCTGTTGCCTTCAAGGGAAGAGGAGGACATTTGGGAGACAGTTAAAGTTTTATCTCTTGATGCTCTGCTTAATTTTTATGATGTCTACTTAAGTCTCTCCTCAGGTGGAATGGGTTTTGTTGGAAAGCTTCCATTCTAAACTATCTTTCTCCAGCTCTGAAGGCTAAGTCTTGGTCTAGATTATGCAGGCATCACAGAGACATTTCTTTGTTCATCTGACATATAAGTTTATTTAAAAGACTGACCGCATGCATATTCCACCTCAGGAAACCACTTGAGAGCTTCCATGAGGCTTTCCTGAGGTGTGGTGTAGTGATTAGGACTGATTGGGAGAACCGGGTTTGATTCCTCTTTTTTCCAATTGAGCGGCCAACTCTAATCTGCTGAATCAGATTTATTTCCCCACTTCTCTACATGAAGCCCGACCCTGGCCCAGTCACAGTTCTCTTTGAGCTCTCTTGGCCCTAACTACCTCTCAATGGCCGTTTCCGCACGGGCGGAATATGGCGGCCTGGGGACGGCAAAAACGCCGTCCCCAGGCCACCATTTGCACAGGGGGCACAGCTGCTTCGCAGCCGCGCTGCCCTCGCGCCGCCCGCCCGGCGCTGAGCCGGCGTTTCCAGAGTGCGCTGGGAAGCGCACTTTTCTGGAAACGCCGGCTGGAAGCCGCTGCCGTGCAAACGGCAGTGGCTTCCCGGTGCTTTCCCCCCCACACTCCCTCCCTTCACTTACCTGCTCTCCGGTGCGTCGCCGGGGCCTGGGGACACGCCCCCCCTGCTCTGCGACACGGAAGCAGGCGCGCAGGGCAGGGGAGGCGTGTCCCCAGGCCCCGGTGACACCCCAGAGGGCCGGAGAGCAGGTAAGTCGACTGGGTGACGGTGCCCAGCGGCGCCGTCTTCCCGGTTCTTTCTGGGACCGTCCATGCGGACGGTCCCAGCGCCGTCGGGTTGGCGTCAGAAACGCCGACCCAAGCCCTTCTGCCTCCGTGCGGAAAGGGCCAATGTGTCTGTTGGGTAGGCAATGTGATTGTAAGCCACTCTGAGACTCCTTACAGTAGAGAAAAGTGTAACAATCAACTCCTCCTCTTCTTCCTCTTCTTCCTTCTTCAATTTTCACCAGTGTGAGAACTTTTGCTTTACACTAATGGAGAAGGAGGCTTTCCTGAGGGTCCAGCTAATTCTGAAGCCATATTATTAAAGTATCTATTTAATTAGTTTACCCATTATACAGAATAAAAACAGATAATTAAAAAAACAGGTTCTGGAACCAGATCCCAACATATATTGCATGTAAATCATACAATTATAAGGCACAGATTGAAGAATATATCAATGACCAGCAAAACCATATGCATTTTGGCCCTTGTGACCTTCCTCAGTGGCCAATAACAATATTTCAAAAAACATATATTCAGCTCTACATGTATAAATCGAAACCAGGAGCTGCTTTCTCCTAGTTGTGTAACGGATAAAGATTTATGAAGTGGATCTAGGGTCTATTGCGTCAAAGATCTTCTATACTATTTGCACAAACAGCTAGGATCTTCAAAACATTTTAAATCTTGTATTGATTTGTTGGGATCCCTAAATATGTGTAGCATCAACCATAAATTGCAATTTACAACTCTTGGCTTGGATTTATACATTATGGTTTTGCTGGTCATGTTATATGTTCATCCATTGTAGAAATACTCGGCACCAACCACAAGAAACTTGATTCGATCTGAGGCCATTTCTGCACAGGTCAAAATGACCAGTGTTGGCCCGGTAAAAACACCGTTTGGAGGGAAAGAACTGCACTTAGTTGCCGCCTCCAAATCAAGGCAGTGCTGCTCTCCCTTCCCCCCCCCCCCCAATGGTGTTTTGCTTTTAGAAAACAGTGGCTTCCACCTGGTGCTGAGCAAACAGCACTGGATGGAAGGCGCCGTTTTTCGGCCCTCTGCTTTTGTTATTAAAACTCACCCCCTCTTCCTGCATTGCTCCAAGGGGATGAGGGGACACACCTCCTGTCCTCTGGCCCCCAGGGTGTTGCCAGGGCCATGGGGGCATGTCCCCTCGTCCTGACAGAGCAATGCAGGAAGATGAGGTAAGTTTTAAAAACAAAAGTGGCATGCCTCATGCAGAGGCACTGCTGCGGATGTGTGAGAGCATCGGGGCCACAAGAGCACAACGGTGCAAATGGCCCCAGGCTGGTGCCAGTGTCATGAACACTGGGACTCCAGTGCTCCTGAGGCCGGTGCAGAAACGGCTTGAGTTCCATGACTCAAGGAGGCCCAGTCACATCACAAAAGTCCATGTGGTATAGTTAGAGTTTCAGACTAAGGGCCTTTCCCCATTTACCTTAAGCCCCGCGCTACTCTCCGAAAGTAGCGCGGGATCCCCTGGCACTCCCCACGACAGGGACGGCGACAGTGCAGCCACCCCGATGCTGCCGCTGTTGCGCCCCCTCAGCACGTGGCATCCCTGGAGCTCTTTTAAACGGCGCCTTGTGATGACCCCGCGCAGAGCGCGGGGTCGTGGGGACGCTCGGGCGCGTGCCAGGAATACCTCGCGCTGAGAGCAATGCGCGGCATAGGGGGGATTAAAGTAAGTGGGGAAAGGCCCTAAGATTTGGAATACCCAGGTTTCAATTCCATTCTTCTGTGGAAGCTCACTGAGTGACTTTGAGCCACTCACACCTACTCATCCTAATCTACCTCACAGGGTATTTGTAAGGACAACATGGAACAGAAGAATGATGTAAGCTGCTTTGGGTCCCCATTGTGGAGAAAGTTGGGGTATAAATGAAGTAAATAAATAATCAATATAGCTGAAGATAGGAGATAGATAACTGGTAGGTTAGTTGGCAGGTAGGAAGCACCATTTTAACAACCGGTTCTGCCGAAGTGGTGTGAACCTGCTGAATTCCACCACTGGAGGGGGCCATGAAAAGAGGAGATGCTATTAGAAGAGTTTGGATTTATATCCCCTCTTTTCTTACAGGAAAGTCTCCTTGGACTCAAAGGGACTCCTTGAGTCTCCTTAGATTCAAAGGGACTCCTTGAGTCTCAGGCTCATTCCGCACATGCAGAATAATGCACTTTCAAACTGCTTTCAATGCTCTTTGAAGCTGTGCGTAATTGCAAAATCCACTTGCAAACAGTTGTGAAAGTGGTTTAAAAACGCATTATTTTGCGTGTGCAGAAGAGGCCTCAGACTCAAAGGGACTTACAAACTCCTTTCCCTTCCCCCCTCACAACAAACATCCTGTGAGGTAGGTGGGGCTGAGAGCGTTCAGAAGAACTGTGACTAGCCCAAATCCCCCAGCTGGTGTGTGTTGGAGTGCACAGGCTAATCTGAATTCCCCAGATAAGCCTCCACAGCTCAAGCGGCAGAGTGGAGATTCGGGGAATCAAACTTGGTTCCTCCAGATTAGAGTACACTTGCTCTTAACCACTGCGCCACTGCTGCTCTCAGGGTTTTCAGGGAATGGAAAAAGAAAGGCTATGCGCCTCTCAAGGCCTTGCAGCTTCCTGCTTGTTCATAAAATTTCCATTATTTTGTTCATGGGCATTCATGACTTCACCATGCCAGCCACAGCATTTGACACTGTGGACTTGGGAAGTGGCAGGGGAGGGAGAGAACTAAATGCTGAGCTCAGCGGTTCCAAATTCAGCATTCAGAGAAGTGACACCATGGCTTCTCAAGTCCATGAGATCTTGTGAAGCCATAGCAAGGAGAACCAGTAAATTTCGGGTTCAAGTTTTAAAAACGAAAAAAAATTCAGTAAAGCTGAATCAAGTCGACGGATATCAACTTTTTCAGCTTTGCCAAAAATTACTGGGTTTAAAAAACCCAAACACAAAATGCTATGGAAAAAAACAGTGGTCACCCCTAGAGTTACAGCTCATGTCATCTAATAAGTGTCCACAAGCAGGGCCTTCTTTCCTACATCAGATAAAAGTTAATGTGTCGCTAATTGTGGCTGGGAATCAGTACTCTCTAGGAACTTATTGCTAGAGGTTTCACAAGAGCTCTTTTTCCTGAAAGAGTGTGCCTGCTAAGGATATGTCATCTGTCTGATTCAGACAGCCCTATGTTCCACTTATTGTAACAGCTCCACCTGGAAGAGTCCATGGTCTTTGCATTCTGCACGTTGCAAACCCCAGGCCATAGAATTTCATTTAGAAAATAATCAGCCATTATTTCCAGCAAGCACTGACACTGAAAAGAGGGAAATGCTTATGTAAGGAAATATCTCTGTCTTCGGTTCCCCAGGCTCCCTGGGGATAAAGTGAAATAGTTTGGTAACAATTTTCTTGCACACATTTGTTTAGTTGTATTTATTTACTTCATTTGTATTCACCATTCTCATTGAAACTCGAGGCAAATGGCAATTTTTAAAAACAGTGCATAAAAACAATGCAATAAATATTATGAACAATGCATTCAAACTGGATCCCCAAATTAGAAAACAATGCAATAAACACAGTAAAAGTTGTAAAAACAAAGGCTTTTATGAACTTCCTAATTAGTTCTGGGTTTCCCAACTGTGCAGCTTGTAAAGGATTCAATGGTGTTGATGAGAGGGGCAGCCGCCTGGCCTTGACTACATTCCACAGCCCGGGCGATGGGCCAGCTTCTCCGGCGGAGACCTTATCTCTGCGAGGGAGATGAGACCTCCATTCCCATGGGAATCCGGGAGGGGGGATGGGATGGACAGAGTTATAACCTGTGTTTCTGGCGGGAGATCTTATTCCTGCCACTGCGTGTACATGAGCTTTCTAAGATGTCTGAATAAACGGTCTTTTACACCAAAGAGCCTTTTATTTCTGCTTCTATGGAATTCCTTACATTGTGGCAGGAATCTTAATTCATCTATATTCCTAGTGCAGTGGACCTCTGGTGTCTCGGCATGGAGAGGTTGGATGTTTCTGTGGAAGGTGCGGTAGCCCCCAAAGAGGGCTCCGACCTTTCCCTTCTGGATCTGGAGGAACCGGCGGGAGAACGGGTCTCGCTGGTGACTCTTTCCGTCCTCGTATCAGCACGAGTCTTCCTTTACTCCGTTGGAGCGAGGGGCGTGAAGAGCGACCATGGGGACTTACATAGCAGGTCGTTTGGGGCGCTGTCTATGGATCGGCCTGTGGATCCGGATATCTACCGTTTTCGTATGGATTACAAACCTCAGATGCAACCTGTCACGGGAGAGGCGGGCCTGACCACCTTCCATGCGACGGCCCAGGAATCCATTGAACGATTCCTGGACTGCCGTGTTGTTGATGCTCCCAAAGACCCACCGTGGCATAGCACTGGGCCCGATCCGAAGACCACGGTGACACTGGGACTATACCAGGGATTGGGAGGGGTATCCGTGCCGTCCTCCGATTGGACCCCTGATCCCGGACCAGCGGCTGCACCTAGAGATGCCCGCGGAGCCACCCGGTGGAGCACGATGTCAGCGTCAGGCGGCGAGGAGTCCGGAGAAAGCCTGCACTCCCAGCGGATCTGTTCCCTCTCCCATCGAAGAGAGCTGGGATGAGGAAGTGGCCCGACTGCGAGATGCCCAAGAAGCATGGGCCGTCGTGAACGCCAGCTATGGGAAGAGGAACGGGGAACAGCTGCAGCAAGAGCGTGAAAACCTGCAGAGAGACCGGGGCAGCAGCGCATAAAGAAGTCCAACTTCGAATTGGACCGTGCCAAAGATGCGCGCCTACAACGGCAATATCGCCAGAATCTATCAGTCCATGATAAAGTCCTGGAACACTCCAAGCTGAACTTACAGCGTCAGCGAAAGTGTTCCAGGCCTTGCGTACTCAAAGTGAACTTACTGCAGCTGTTCAGCGGGACGAACTGGCTAAATTGGAGCGAGAGAAAGCAGCTTTGCATCGCACCAGGATGCATTGACTTCGCAAGGAGAGCTGGCTGCCTTGGAGGAACTGAAGAAGCAGCAGACCAGGACAACCCAAGTTGGAGTCTACGCTGTCCGCGGGTACAGCGGTAGCCAGAGGCGGCGCTGCTGGAGTCCAACCACCTTCCAAGGACCGGCTCCCCACGGAACACCAGCGGCACCGGCGTTGATACCTCCACCGGTTCCGGCCCCTCGCGCAAACCGCTGCCTCAACCCAGCTCAACCTGGCGCAACCGCGCCGCCCTGCGGGACGTGGAGAGGGGATACTACAGAACCTCAATACCTGCCCGTTTTGATGGGACCGGCAAACTTCCCTACTTCATCTTGCAACTTCGATGCCCACATGGAGGACTATGGCGATTTATACCCGGTCTGGCCCGAAAAAAATACGGGACATCCGGCTCCAGTCCTGGATGGGGCAGCAGCCGACTGGTTTGTGACTCTTTTGAACCTGCAAGATGAAGATTTTCGCCGCGGTACCCAGCACATTCCTCCAAGCCTTAAGGGCTCGGCTTCCAAGATCCGAGATGCGGAAAATGAAGCTATCCGCACCATCAAAACTATTCAGCAAGGCAACCGCTCGTTTGCAGAATTTGCCCGTGAATTTTACGATGCGGCGGCTGCTCGACTCCCTCCTGAGTGGCCTGGAGCGCATGAAATCACGAATATTTCTCGGATGCTGTCGGCGGCAAGCTGCGTGAAAGCGGTGTTTTTAATTCGGGTCCCCGCTATTGCTGATTGGATTGAATTGGGATCCCAGGTGGCGTCTCGTAGAATGCAGCTTCGTGCGAGGACATACACCGAAGCCTGCCACTCGTCCACCAAGCCAAGCCAGCCGCCTACGAGACCACCTCCGAGCGCCCGTCGCCGACTGGGATTGTGTCTTTACTGCGGAGGTCCAGGTCATCTAGCCGCCAACTGCCCGAAAAAAACAGAAGCCAACCGGCTCCGACGCGCGCACCCCATCTGCCAAGCCACCACGCAAAATCAGGGCTACGCCCCCAGCGGGCTCGTCTAAGGCAGTCATCGAAAGCTGACCGGAGGAGGAAGCAGCTGTTTGCCTTTCTTCAACCCCATGGACATGGGTTCGACTCCAGACGCGGTGAGTGAAGGCAGCTCCCATTACAATCCAAGCGTTTCTGGCCAACGCTAAGCATACTTTCGCATTATAGCCTCTCAGCCCTTGTGGATTCTGGCTGCTCCCATTGCTTAATGCGGCCTCAGGTGGCGGAGGAGCTAGAGTCTAGACCAAGTCCCCCTGGCTAAGCCCATACCATTCACCCAAATGGACGGTAGTCCTCTCGAACAAAGGACCGGCCCAGTTCAAAAGCGCGGCGGTTCTCCTCCGCTCGCCCGACCATTGGGAGAAAATTAGTTTTATTCTGGCGCCAGTGGCTAAACACTCCATAGTTCTGGGCATGCCATGGTTGTTGTTGCATGAACCAAAATTCCTTTGGAAAGAAAGGATCTTGGAATTCACTGACCCTCCCTGCGGGGAACACATGAATTGGGGGGAAAACTCGACTTCTCCTGACACAACCCCCCCCCCCGCTTCATCAGCGACATTGCTCAATTCTACCGGCATCCCACCGGCGTGATACCAAGATCTAGCCAGAGTATTTCAGGAGCAAGAATGCGATCAGTTGCCACCCATAGAGACACTGACTGCAAAATCGCGTAATACAGCCAGGGCAACTGCCCAAAGGTAGAATCTACCGCATGAGTCCCAATGAGGAGAAGGAACCGTGCCTTCTTAGATAAGAACCAACCATTTCAGCCTTCGAGGTTCATCACGGTGAGCCACCAACACACACATGCTGCTCCTGTATTGTTTGTAAAAAAGAAAGATGGGTCTTTACTGGCTCTGCACAGATTACCGAGGTCTCAATGCAGTCTCCCTGTCCAATAAATACCCTTTTGCCTTTTTGATCAAGGACCTTTTAGGCGATTGGGCAAAGGGCGCATCTTTACTAAGTTGGACTTGAGAGAAGCTTACTACAGGGTCAGAATTGCTGAAGGCTATGAACACTTGACTGCATTTAACACAAAGTTTGGACAGGTTGAATACTTAATAATGCCATTCGGTTAAAGGTAACCGGAGCTTTTATGGCCCTTATCAGCGAAGTTCTCCATGATTTATTGTACAAGGGAGTAGTGGTGTACTTAGATGACGTTTTAATTTATTCACAAACCATGGAGGAGCATGAAGCATTGGTTCGGGAAGTATGGAAACGCTTGCTCAACAACTCCCTCTTTGCCAAACTTTCCAAGTGCTGTTTTCCACCAAACCTCTATTGACTATTTGGGTTACGGATCTGTAGCCGAGGGCCTAAAAATGGACCCTGCTAAGATTGATGCGGTCCTCCAATGGCCTGCTCTACCAACCGGAAAGAAACTCCATTCTTTTCTAGGTTTGGTAATTTCTATCGTGACTTTATACCCCAATTTGCTGAACTGACTCTCCCCCCCACAGACCTCTTACGCACTAAGGGTAAAGATCCACTGTCCGCCAAGCCCGGGGCCCCCCCTTTCCTGGTCCGAAGAATGTCAGACAGCCTTTCAGCTTTTAAAGTCTGCTTTTACCACCGAACCTATCCTAAAGCACCCTGACCCAGATCTCCCGTTTGTGGTTCACGTGGATGCCTCGGACAAAGCGCTTGGGGCAGCCCTGTTGCAGAGAAATAAAGATGATAGGCTGGTTCCGTGTGCTTATTTATCAAAGAAATTCTCCGATTGCTGAACTCAACTGGACTGTAGGGATAAAGAGACTGCGGCCATTAAAGTAGCACTCTCCACTTGGCCACTGGCTGGAGGGCTAAACACCTTTCAAGTTTGGTCGGATCACAAGAACTTGGCCGCCCTCTCCACCCCCCCCCCTCAAGATGTCAGCAACTTCCGTTGGGCGATTTCTTTTCGTTTCTCTTTCACGGTCCATTTTTTCCCGGAAAAAACCAATAAACTGGCTGATGCGCTCTGGCCTACCGAGGGAGGGTGGAGCCAGCTTACGGGACATTCAGCACTGTTCTCTCCCTCCCAATTGGGGCTGGCTGTCACCCGATCTCAGACATCCCACTCCTCCTTCTCGCCCATTCCCAGCCTGGTCTCTCCTTTCCCTCACGGGGAACTTGAGGAGGCGGGGAGCTCACGAGAACCTCGAGGCTGACTCCCAATTACCGTTTGGAAAATGGCGTTTGGCGGCGGGGATTGTTGATGCGTGCCTCCCCCTCCATAAGCAGGTTCGAGGCCTGCCATGATGCCCTTCGGCTGGACATTTTGGCTTTCTAAAACTCTGCATTTGGCCGCCGTCAATTCTGGTGGTAGCGATGCTTAAGGACATTGAAGACATATATTAAAGGTTGCTTGCTCTGTTTGTGCAGAAGCCAAGACGTTCGGGAAAGCCCATGGTCTGTTGAAACCTCTCCCGGTGGCCTCCGCCCTGGGAAGTCATCTCCATGGACTTTATTACAGATTTGCCAGAAAGTCATGGCAACACGGTCTTGTGGGTGGTGGTGGACTTATTTTCTAAACAAGCCCATTTTATCCCGTGTGCTTCCATCCCCTCCGCTCCTAAGTTAAGCGTCTGTTCATTCAGCATGTTTACCGTCTGCACTCCGCCCGTTAAAGGTGGTCTCCGACCCATGACCCCAATTCATTTCAAAGTTCTGGAAAGCTTTTCTAGGGGTTGTTAGGGGCCGCCCGGCGGTTGCCGCCCTACCACGTTCAAAGTGGCCGGTGAGTCGGAGGAAGAGCGAACAGAACCCTAGAGCAGTATTTACGTTGTTACACCAACTACCACCAAGACAATTGTTGCGAACTAAGTCCGTTTGCAGAATGCGCCTATAAGAATGCGGTTCATAGCAGTACAAAAGACCCCTTGAAATTGTGTCCGGTCGCTCCTTCCGCCGTTGCGCAACTACCTGCGGAAGCATTGGATCCTCCAGAGTTTCAACAATGGATTTCATCTCTCTGGCGAGGGTGGAAAGCGGTCAGACTGCCTTGCAACAGGCTAAAGACTCCCAAAAGCTGCAGCGGATAAGCACCGCTCGGATTTCCCTCTCGTGTGGCGCCTGGGTGTATTGTCTACCAAAATCTCAGAGAGGCGTGCATAAATTTTTCTAAGCTAGGCAAAGATTAAGTGGGACCTTTTCAGATTACTAAAGTGATTAATGATGTCACTGCCGATTGGATTTGCCTAACTCTCTTAGTAACATTCATCCTGTCTTCCATTCCAGTTTACTCAAGGAGGCTCCGTTCCGATGCCTGTACGACCAGCGGAGAGACCCCACCGACTATTATTGATGGCCACAAGCATTACCGAAATTGGCGCCATCCTGGACTCTCGCTTTTGTGTAGCGGCTTACAATATTTAGTCTCTTGGGTGGGAGTATTCCTCTGGGTATAATCAATGGGTTTATTCGAAAATATTGACGCCCCTGCCCTTATTTCTGCTTTCCACCGCGCCTTTCCGCACAAACCTGGAGGGGAGGGGTCTTTTTTAAGGGAGGCAGAGTGTAAAGGATTCAATGGTGTTGATGAGAGGGGCAGCCGCCTGGCCTTGACTACATTCCACAGCCCGGGCGATGGGCCAGCTTCTCCGGCGGAGACCTTATCTCTGCGAGGGAGATGAGACCTCCATTCCCATGGGAATCCGGGAGGGGGGATGGGATGGACAGAGTTATAACCTGTGTTTCTGGCGGGAGATCTTATTCCTGCCACTGCGTGTACATGAGCTTTCTAAGATGTCTGAATAAACGGTCTTTTACACCAAAGAGCCTTTTATTTCTGCTTCTATGGAATTCCTTACACAGCTCCACCTTATGAACCATATGCCACTTGGACAGTGGCTTAAGGGCTAGAAATCTGTTGGTGCATATTTTTTCCATCTCACATTTTGTCTTCTGAATGATCACCTTGCAATTGGAAAGCCAGCTGGGCCAGAACTACAAAACAGTTACATGGTGTTTCTTCTGACTCCAGCATGTAAGCTCTTCAAGGACCAAGGGATGTGTGGGCAAAGATATATAAGTAGGAACTTTGCAGTGTAATCCTAAACAGAGTTACACCTTCCTAAACCCATGCTGCCCTGATCTGGATGGCCCAAGCTAACCGGATCTCATCAGCTGTTGGAAGCTAAGCAGGATCGGTTCGAGTTGATATTTGGGTGAGCAGAGGCGTAGCTCCAAGGGGACGGTGTGTGTGTGTGCGTGACGTACTGGGCATACAGCCCTGTGGGGGCATGGTTAGGGGATTCAGGGGGTAGGATGGGGGCGTGGTGGGGTGGAGGATGCATCAGTGCACCGGGCACTTTCCCCCCTTGCTACGCCTCTGTGGATGAGAGACCACCAAGGAAGTCCAGGGTTGCTACGCAGAGGTAGTCAATGGCAAACCACCGCTGAACATCACTCACCTGTACCTGGATGACCCAGGCTAGCTCAGTCTCATCAGATCTGAGAAGCTAAGTAGGGTCAGCTCTGGTTAGTATTTGGATGGGAGATTGCCAATGAAGTCCATGGTTGCTATGCAGAGGCAGGCAATGGCAAACCACCTGTGACTACCTCTTGCCTTCAAAACCCTATGGAGTTGCCATAAATCAACTGTGACCTGAAAGCACTTTCCACCATCACTAAGCCCACTGCTTCAGTCGATTTAGAAGAGTGTTTAGGGTTGACCTGTTAGAAAGCTCCTGATGAAAGAGGGGCTGGAAGGTGTGTTCTCAACTTCTTCAGGGGGCCAAGATTGTGAACAATGAAAGATCCAACACAGTTACATACTCTTTGATGGGCAAGACTTTCTGAAAAGTCAGAATAACGCTGAGCTGAAATGGGGAGTGCATGGGGATAGGTGGGTTGATTTCAATGCAAACATCTGCACGGGCCAATAAACACAGGTTAAGGATGGAATAACCAGCCAGCCATGTGAACAGCCTGGGACGAGGACAGGTTCATTTATCCCACCTGCAACCCGCTTTAGATTTGCTGTGCGGACAGTAGTACGCACCATAATATCTGAAAGGCAGCAGAAGGCAGCTGAACGGAGAACTGTGTTGGGGGTGGGGGGGTTAGCCTTAAAACAGTGTGTGTGTTTTGAGGGCCTGTGTGTTTGTTTTTTGAGTGGGGATTTTTGTGTGTGGGGGAGTTTCTTTGTTTTTTTTGGGGGGGGGGACATGAGGTAGCCTCAGTCTTCTGAGAAGAGGAGCTTCAGCATGTTAATCAAATTTGCAGAAGACACCAAATTAGGAGAGGGGGCTAATATCCCAGATGATGAAAATGACCTGGACATATTGGAAAGCTGGGCCAAAACGAACAACATGAATTTTGAGATAAATGTAAGATACTACACATAGGCAGAAAAAATGAAATGCACAGATATAGGATGGGTGACACCTACTTGACAACAGTACATGTGAAAGGGATCTGGGAATCTTATTAGACCCCAAACTGAACATGAGGCAGCAATGTGATGAGGCAGCCAAGAAAGCCAATGTGATTCTGTGTTGCATCAAATCGAGGGATGTAACAGTACCTCTCTATTCTTCATTGGTCAGACCTCAGCTGGAATACTGTGGGCACCACAATTCAAGAAGGATATTGACAAGTTGGGACGGGTCCAGACAAGGGTGACCAAAATGGTAAAAGGTCCGGAATTCATACTCTATGATGAGAAACTTAGGGAGCTAGGTATGTTCAGCCTGAAGAAGAGAAGGTTAAGGAGTGGCATGATAGTTATGTTTAAATATTTGAAGGGCTATCATGTTGAAGATGGAGCAAGCTTGTTCTCTGCCGCTCCTGAGACTATGACAAGGAGTAATGGATTCAGGATACAGGAAAAGAGATTTCACTTAAACATTAGGAAGAACCTCCTGACAATAGCAGCTGTTCGACAGTGGAATGCGCTGCCTCGGAGTATGATGGAGGCTTCTTCTTTGGAGGTTTTTAAACAGAGGCTGGATGGTGATCTGTCAGGAGTGCTTTGATTGTGTATTCCTGCAGGGAGGTCAGTTATAATAGCAGGAGATCTCCAGCCACTGGGGGTTGGCAGCTTTCAGGTAGAACCATAGGTGGAATGTTAGACAAACCAGGGAGTATTGGGTTCAAGTCTCTGCTCAGCAATTGCAGCAGTATGGAAAAGAATTAGATGAACACTTTATGGGAGGAAGGAAGAATTAGGCAAGGAATTTTGGGTTGCAATTGAATTGAGGAGGAAAGAAAGTCATGCTGTATCAGCAGAAACCCTTCCATCTGTGGAAATACTTCATTGGATCCAAACCCATCTCTCCCCTTGCTATTTGAGTCAAGCATTTCAGATTCACTTTCTGGAAAACTGGTATGAACGCATTCTTGACACATAGACAGTATCCATGGAAGGGGAAATTAGTGAAAAGGTTCTTCCCACTCAACACCCACATCCATTAAGAACCACAGCTTTGGCTTAGAAACCTAATATAAATGTGGGTGAGTGTACAAACACCTGCATGTAACAGAGACCTCTGGGCACAGCCCTTTGAAAAACGATAGCAATGATAACAACACAAACTGGGAACAGCACAAATTCCCCTTTTTTCCAATGAATGCAAAAGAACATCTGTGATTTTATCTTTGTTTCCTACTCAAAAGTGTATTGATGTCATACAGGCTCTTCTCAGTTCCTGTCTCCTGGGCTGATGAGAGATGAACGTAATTATTCCTTGCTAAATAACAGAGTCCCAGGAAAAGGGGCGTATAAATTTTGCAGATGCACAGTTTTTCCAAACAGGTTGTCCATGAGGCTCAGCTGAATCAGGGAAATTTGGTTCAGCACATGCATGGATTTTAACACAACTGCTGTTCTGGGAGTTTGCTAGTGGATCAACATGGCTACCTGTCAGCTTTATGCACTTTCTGATAAATTACTTATTAGTCAAATGAAAGGAAACCAAAATGATGGAGAAAGGCTACATATTTTTGGGTCCTAGGTTGTGTTGTAGGCCTGCACAGTTCATGAATGTTCATGATCTGCTCTCTGGGGGCATCCTCTGTCTACAGAGGTGGTCTTTTTTCAATTACAGTACACATGTCCCCAAAAGGATCTGAATCTGGTGTGAACTCAGGTTACCAACCTCCAGGTGGAGCATGGGGTTCTCTTGTTCACCTGTAGTAAATGGCTGCTTCAGAGGGTAGACGCCATGGCATTTCACTGTGCTAAGCTTCCTGCCATCCTCAAATGAGTCAAACCTCATCATTCACAGGCAGAATCCCCCAGATCTCCTGAAATTTCCCAGCTAGAGTTGGCAACTATAGTCTGAACATTGTTGGAGTTCTTCAGGGAGTGAAGGTCAGGTAGTTGAAAGAAGAGTTCTATACCTTGCCTTTCTCTCCTATAAGGAGTCTCAAGGCAGCTTACAAACACCTTTTCCCTTCCTCTCCCCACAATACACTTTGTGAGGCAGGTGGGGTTGAGAGAGTTCTGAGAGAACTGTGATTGGCCCAAGGTCATCCAGCAGGCTTCATGTGTAGGAGCAGGGAAACAAATCCACTTCACTAGCTAAGAGTCCACTGTTCATGTGGAGGAGTGGGGAATAAACCTGGTTCTCTAGATTGGAGTCCACTATGCCTTGCTGGCTCTTTGGAAAGCTGGCAAAGATTTGATGGCACCTTGGAGCTACCAGGATCAAAGGTTAGATACTCAAGTGAGGGCAAAGGGACCTTCCTAGGATGACCAACCTCCAGGTGTGGCCTGGAGATCTTCCAGAATTATAATTGATCTTCAGATGACAGAGACTAGTTCCCCTGGAAAAAACAGGTTCTTTGGGTTCAAGAAAGGTCCTGTATTTCTCCTAGCAATGGTTCATTCTTCTTGCCTTTTAAGAGTACCTGGACACCCATGTCCACAGAAAGAGGGTTCATTTAGCCATTCAGATCATGGATGGTATGAAAGACTAACTACCTGTCCTTAACACTTATGACTGTATGACTATAGCCTGTGCTGACATTTTATTTTATTTTATTTTATGATTTTACATTTTATGTTTTCATTACTACTGATTGTTTCCTGATTGCTTACTAGACCTATATGACAATCATTAAGTGCTGTACCTTATGATTAAGTGCTGTACCTTATGATTCTTGACAAATGTATTTTTCTTTTATGTACACTGAGAGCATATGCACCGGAGACAAATTCCTTGTGTGTCCAATCACACTTGGCCAATAAAGATTCTATTCTATTCTATTCTATTCTATTCTATTCTATTCTAACTGGATACAAATTCACAGACTGTGTGCCAGTGACAGATAATTACTTTTTCATTGTCATAGGAGCTCCTAAATGAATGGAGGCTTCTACTTGGGAGTAATTACGTGGCCTGCATTTGATTGGAGATCTACTGGATTCTTTAATCCTTCACTATTTTAGAAATCTTGCTGCAGATCCATTAAGAAATACAAAGGAAATGAAAGTAATAGACTGAAGGGAGGGGGGAGTGAGGAGGAAACAGGCCAGGTCAATCTATGTAACCAGTGCAGTCACGTGCAATCAATTTGATGTTTCGTCACAATCTTTGCATTCAAATTTCTGTTGAATCATTGTAAGTTTAACCATTTAACATTGTTTTAACATTTATTTCAGCACAGTGCAGTAAAGACCTATCAAATATATTATTAATTTTAATTATTCCTTCTGCTTTTCTCAACCATTTCTGGTTCTTAGATTTGGGGTGGGGCTTGGGAAGGACGGGGACCTCAGTGGGGCACAATATCATAGTGTCCACCTTCCAAAACATCCACTTTCTCCAGGGGAACAGATTTTGGCAGTTTGGAGGTAAGTTGCAATTTCAGGGGATACTCAGGTCCCATCTGGAAGCTGGAATTCCTAGCCAGAAGTGAACTAGATGACTACCAGAGTCAAAACTTCATTGGTTGTGACCCCCAGACTGTGGAATGTGCTCCTCAGCTACATTTACCAAAAGCCTATTTTACTGGCTGTTTGGAATCTGTTAGACCTAATTTTACTGGCTGTTTGAAGAAGAAGAGTTGGATTCATATCCTCCCTTTCTCTCCTGCAAGGAGACTCAAAGGGGCTTACAATCTCCTTTCCCTTCCCCCCTCACAGCAAACACCCTGTGAGGTAGGGGGGCTGAGAGAGCTCAGAAGAACTGTGACTAGCCCAAAGTCACCCAGCTGGCATGTGTTGGAGTGCACAGGCTAATCTGAATTCCCCAGACAAGCCTCCAGAGATAAGCTCAGGCGGCAGAGCGGGGAATCAAACCCCGTTCCTCCAGATTAGAGTACATCTGCTCTTAACCACTATACCACATGCTCTTAACCACTACGCCACTGCTGCTCTAACAGTTTGGCATCTGTTAGACACCCTCCTGCAATAGCTGGGCCTCGCCAGTTTTAGGATTTCTGTTGGCAGTATCTGAATTAATGAATGGTTTTTTGCGCCTGTTCCTGTTTTTCAATTGGATGTTGCTTGTGTGTTCGCTTAGTACGACGGCTCCTTCTAAATGTGTTTAGAAACTGCCGAAGGGCCCCTGAAAGATTACAAAGGCATGCTAGAAATGTCTTAATTAGATGAATTAATGAAAAAAATGCCAACTGCACACTTTTGAGAATCACGTCTGCAAAACATCTAGATGCTGCTATGAAAACTGTGCATAAGTCACAAAGCAGGAAATGTCGGGGAAATTAAACGTTTTAGTTAGGTTAGAACAAGCCCCCGGGGCTTCTCGTTCTCCCGTCGCTGAAGCACAACGCCCATCTTTTTGAAGCTGGTGTTTAACTTTTTAATTTCTCTCTGCACGGTCAGGAGAGACAATGACCAGTCTGGGAAAGGTATATTAAAAGGGATCAGCAAGGTCTCAAGGATAATATAGAAGCAGTTCAGAGTAATGAACTTATCTGGGTCTGGATGTTTTTCATAACTTGGAAATAAATCCTGGCCTTCAGCAATCTGTCTGAGCAAGGATTAACTAAACTGGCTCTAATGAACACTCCTGTTGCCAGGTCCTCCCTGGCCAATGGCAGCAGGTGAAGTGGGCAGAGTTGCAAATCCAGGTTGAGACAATCCTGGAGATCTGGGGATGGAGCCTGGGGAGGACAGGGATTTCAGTGGGACACAATGCCACGTAATCTATCCTCCAAAGCATCCACTTACTCCTAAGGAACTGATCTCTGTAGTCTAGAGATGAACTCTGTAATTCAGGGAATCCACAGGTCACACCTGGAGGCGGGCATACCTAATGAACACCCTGCTTTAGCCCTACCAGAGTCACCTGCCTGAGAAATGTCATTGTTTCAATTTGGGGCCTCCTATTTGGTGACCTGTTCACCACTTGCCCATTGAAAGGTCTTGGGCGGCCAAAACCTTTCACAAGCTGCTTCACACATCCCTTATAGTCTTAAAGGGTTGTAAGCCTGCTTACAATGGCGCTGTTAAGTCCAATAGATAACAATAGTGGATTCTGCACAGAAGTTGTTATATTGAACTCGATTTCCAGATGAATTAATTTATCACGATTGAATGCTATCAGTATGCTGTGCGGCATCCACTAATGACATTTACCTTCAGAGCCTATGCTAGACCCATGCATTTACCACTACAATAATTCCTGTCTTTTGGCCAGCATTTGGGTGTTTGACCAGAAGTTCAGAAGTTATCAGTGGAAGACACATAGTGCCCTACTCCATCTGTAGGCTTATAGAAATTCCTCAAGCAAATTTTATTTCTGATAGCATCTTCCAGTCAGCTAACTCTTAGGGAGCTGGCTAAGAGAACAAGTTGAACTTGGGGGTGGTAGTGGTGGTGCAGGGTCAAATCTCACCCATATCACAAACTTACTAGGTGGTCTTAGGCCTTCTCCCATTTGCAACAAGAAGGTACCACGTTTACCTGAAAGGAAGATGACCCTGAATGTTAGTTGTCCATGTAGGAAATGTTAGATTGTAAGGCGAAATTACTAAGGAGTGTCAGTATCTAAAAAGAACAGAGACAAGTGAAAGCTGTCACGTTCATATTGTTGATACGATCATGTTTTGAACAAATGAATGCACTGTCTGAGAAAACACGGAGTATGTGACATGATTCTGATGTTCTGCTGTGCTACAGGCTTCGCTGAATCATACCTGAGTCTGCTGATAACTAGCTGCAAAACAGACCCTTTGCGCTATAGGAGATAGGGGTTCCACCCTGCAGGTGGCCTGGGCGGTGGTCAATGCTGCCCTAAGATCAATCTCCAGCAGACAATTGGGGGTTGGCAAAATGTAACCAATTAGGTTTTTGCAAAGTTAACTGCTTGCTTGGAAAACTGTGTAAAATTGCTCTTTGAAATGTATTCTTTGGACATTGTTTTGGCTGATTACAGCACATTGTCCCGCTATTATTGCAATAAAAGCTTATTAGCTTCATTGAACCAATCCATAAGGCTCTGTATTACTAAGAGACTGTTGGAATTTTTCTAACATTCACATCAAAGTAATACATACACTCCAAAATTATTACCATACACACTTATAACTTGTATATAAGTATAGTCTATCTTATATGAGTTTTATATTTCATGATTTTATATAAATTGCATTTTATCTATTTTTATTTTATATTTGTATTTATACCACGCCCTCCCCAAGCGGGCTCCGGGCGGCAAACAACAGTAAAATTTACAAAAATTAAAACAACAATAAATATATATCAGCGTTAAAAAACAAATTAAACAACAAGCAGATGGTGTTGAAAACCCACCCCTATACTAAACCCATGGGAGGCCAGTGATGACAATGGTTCAGGCCAGCTGGCTAGGTGGAAAATGGCTGGTGGAAAAGCTCCATCTTACAGGCCCTGCGGAACTCATTCAGGTCTAGCAGGACCCTGATCTCATTGGGGAGCTTATTCCACCAGGTAGGGGCCAGGACAGAAAAAGTCCTGGCCCTCGTGGAAGCCAGCCGGACCTCCTTTGGACCAAGGGATCTCCAGTAGCTTTCCCTCCGATGAACAATGAATGGAGAGACCTAATGAGGCAATATGGGGAGAGGCGGTCTTGTAGGTATGCAGGTCCAAGACCGCTCATGGTAGAGGAGTAGCACCAACGGGTGGAGGTATAGCCAGGCCACAGAGCGGGCATGGCGAGGGCGTGGCTGGGGTGGGCGGTGTTGTGGCAGGGGCACAGGGCACCTGCATCCCGGGCAGAGTTTCCCCTCACTCCACCTCTGGCTCATGGCCTATGTTGTTAGCCTCTCTCAGCCTGCTCTGAGCCCTCCTAGTTTTCTTGATGACACTCTTTGGGAGAAAAACCTTGGTCTTCCTTTCAGGTAAATAAGGTAATAATAATACTGGCCTGCCTTTAAGGGCTAGAATTATAAGAAGTGGAAGGAAGTCTGTGATCACTGGAAGTGCTAAGTCAATAAAAATTATTTGGCTTTTGGAATTTGTTTGCTGGTCCTTGAGCATTTTTAGCTTCCGAGCCTGTGTATTTAATGAGTTTAGAGATAAACTCTCGATGGACTGGTAACGGACTGGAATGCCCGCCTTTCCAACGCCATCAAGGTTGTTGCTCCCCGCTCCCTCTACGACCCCGATCTTGGCTGGCTCCGTGGTATACCGAGGAGCTACGCTGTTTGAAACGGGAGCTTAGACGGCTAGAGCGAGTGTGGAGGAAGTCTCGTGACGAGGCTGCGCGAACATCTTATAGGATGTTTATGAAGGCCTATGAGATGGCGATGAAGGAGGTGAAGAGAATATTCTTCTCCTCCTCTCTCGCATCTGCTAGCTCTCGCCCAGCACAACTGTTTCGTATTATTCGGTCTCTTACCTCATTATCTGAGGGTTCAAAAATGATCATTTGGCTATTAGCTGTGAGGCATTTATGAGCTTGGGTGCTGTGTGGTTTCCGGGCTGTATGGCCGTGTTCTAGCAGCATTCTCTCCTGACGTTTCGCCTGCATCTGTGGCTGGTATCTTCAGAGGATCATCTGAAGATGCCAGCCACAGATCCTCTGAAGATGCCAGCCACAGATGCAGGCGAAATGTCAGGAGAGAATGCTGCTAGAACATGGCCATACAGCCCGGAAACCACACAGCACCCAAGTGATTCCGGCTGTGAAAGCCTTCAACAATACATTTATGAGCTATTTTGCAGATAAAGCCGTGTCGCTCCGCCAGAACCTCCCTGCCACTTTGGAGACAATTTGCAAACTGCCATCTTCTGGCCCTTGTCTGGCCCAGTTTTCCCTGCTCTCTGAAGCCGCTGTCGACAGAGTCCTGGCTGCTGTTAGACCTACTACCTGTCCTCTGGATCCGTGCCCCTTCTGGCTCATTAAAGCATGCAGAGAAGAGCTGCGACCCCACCTGTTGAATATCATCAATAGCTCCCTTGAGCAAGGAGTTTTTCCAGGTGGGTTGAAGGAGGCAGTGGTCCGCCCACTCTTAAAAAGACCGTCATCAGATCCCAGTGATCCGTCCAATTACCGCCCCATCTCAAATCTTTCGTTTCTGGGGAAGGTAATTGAGAGAGTGGTGTTGGAGCAGCTTCAGGGGTTTCTGGAGGATGCATTGGCTTTCGATCCCTTCCAGTCCGGCTTCCATGCTGGGCATGGGACAGAGACTGTTCTCGTCGCCGTCACAGATCTGCGCTGCTGGTATTATTGGATCTTACCGCAGCGTTTGATGTGGTCGACCACGACCTTTTGACCCACTGCCTGGCCGCTTCCGGGGTGCGGGGCACTGTCCTCCAATGGATTGCCTCGTTCCTCCGGAACCAGAGTCAGCAAGTGTGGGGCGGGGACCAAGCCTCCCGGAGGTGCCCACTTTATTGCGGTGTGCCTCAGGGAGTGCTGTTGTCCCCGCTATTCTTTAACATCTATATGCGACCCCTTGATCAGCTGGTATGGAGCTTTGGGCTGGTATGTCATCAATATGCCGATGACACCCAGCTCATTCTGTCGATGGAGGGGGGAGTGGTCACCGCCCCTGCAGCTCTACAGCATTGTTTGGAGGCGGTTGCTGGTTGGTTGAAGCAGAGCAGGCTAAAACTGAATCCAACAAAGACGGAGATCCTTTGGCTAGGTCGTGGGGGCGGGATTTTCAGCCACTGGTGTGGGAGGGGGTCTCATTGGCACCGACCCCCTCAGTTCGCAGCCTGGGGGTCCACCTGGATTCATCTCTTTCAATGGAGACCCAGGTGGCCCACGTAACCCGGGTTACGTTTTTCCATCTCCGTCAGGCCCGGTGACTGGCCCCCTTCCTCTCCCAGGTGGATCTGGCCACTGTGATCCATGCAACGGTCACCTCCAGGTTAGACTATTGCAACTCGCTCTACACGGGCCTTCCCTTGCAGCTGATCCGGAAATTGAAATTGGTCCAGCATGCGGCGGCTCGTCTGCTCACAGGAGGTGCCATCAGAAATCACATCATGCCCGTGTTGCATCACTTGCACTGGCTCCCAGTTCAGTTCCGAATCATCTTCAAGGTATTGGTGTTAACCTTTAAGGCCTTACGCGGTCTAGGACCCTCGTACCTATGAGACCGTCTGGCCCCATATGTCCCACGTCGGTCTCTGCGTTCAGCAGAGGCCAATCTGCTGGTGATCCCCGCCCCCTCCATGATGCGGCTGGCCTCCACCTAGGGCCAGGGCTTTTACGGCCCTGGCCCCTGCCTGGTGGAATGCTCTCCCTCCAGCTGTCCAGGCCCTGAGGGACCTTAATGAGGTCCGCAGGGCCTGCAAGACTGAGCTATTCCGCCAGGCCTTTGGGGAGACCAGCTGCAGATATACGTGCCTGGAAACAACTAAGGCCGCCTGTTCCCCTCTTAGAGGAGTTTTAATAGTCGGACGCCATCTGCATTTCAATTGGTTATGGTAATTGAGCGCTGTATTTTAACTTTGTATGGTATTTTATCTATCCACTAGTTTATTGCTATTGTTGTAAACCGCCCTGAGCCCTCCGGGGGAGGGCGGTATATAAGTGGAACAATAAAAATAAATAAATAAATAAATAAATAAATAATGACTTCCCAAGTCTGTTTCAGTTGAAAGAAGAAGTTGCTGACAAACCTTTTCCCGCTGATAAACTCCTTTGAAAAAGGCTGTCTGCCTGTCATTTCCTGCAGTGCAGGAGAAAAAAGGTACCTTATATTGATGATTGTTTTCCCTGTCGAAGGGTTACATTTCCTCAGAGAAGACGGGGAAACAATATTTGCCTGCTTTCTTAAGCCTGATTCCTGTCCCCTATTTGGTTTTATTAAAGTGTGTCATTAATTTATTTACTTCATTTATATCGTGCATTTCTCCCCAATGGGAACCTCAAGCAGTTTACATAATTTCCCTCTCCTCTAGTTTTAGCCTGTGAGGTGGATTGGGTTGAGAGTGGACCACTGTCCCAAAATTGCCCAGTGAGTCCATGGCAGTAGAGGGATTCCAGCCTGTGCTTCCTGGATCCTTCTCTGACACTGAAACCACTGCACTGCTCTGTCTCTATGAGGCAAACCTTAGTTTTTAAAAGCTATATCTCAAAAGGGAAAGGTTAAGTCTACGAAGTTAGCATTTCTAACATAAAAGCTGAAATTTCATAGGATTCCAAAGGTATTGGACACAAGATACATACAAGTGAGGTAGAGTCACAACTGACTTGGTCGCTCCAGTAAGGGGCTTTCAGGGCAAGTGAGAAGCAGAGGTGGTTTTCCTTCCTCTGCAGAGTCTTTCTTGGGCCTTTCCCCACTCACTGTTTGCTGCGCGCTACTCTTGCCAAGTAGCACAGGGTCCAGCAGCACTCCCCACTACAGGGGGGCGACAACGCAGCCGCCCCAACTCTGCCGCTCTCGCGCCCCCTCAGCGCACATCATTTCCGGCGCTGCTGAAAACTGCGCCGTTTGATGACCCCCGCGCAGAGCGCGGGGCATTGGGGAAGCCAGGGAACACAATCCCCGCGCTGAAAAGGTTCACGCCAGATGAAACCGACGTCATTTTTAAAAGTGGGGAAACGGCCCTTGGCAAGTATCGACCCTGCTTAGCTTCCAAGATCTGATGAGAACAGACTTTAGCATTCAGCTCCTGGACACAATGAGCCTTAATTAAAAAAACCCAAATTACTCCAAATTGAATTTTTCAGTGGCTACAATTAGAAATTCATGCTTTCATTTTTTAGCATGGATCATCCGCTTGCCACAACGAGCAGTAAGGAAAGAATGGCCGGCATCTGGCTTGCCCCTATTTAAACCCTTAGCCGTGCTTATATCAAAGGAGGTAGAAAGTGGCTATTACTTCTGACTCTGACCACCAAATTTGCATTTCATTATAACCAATCTTCTGTTAGCATCGCAAGGCACTTATAACATATCCATTAATCCACAATGTCTTTGAACTATTGTGCCGGTAGGGAGAACAAGATGAATAGGCATAATTAGTTCTGTAAAGTGAGTAAGTACATAAATAAATAAAAACCAAAACACACATCTGGGAATGAAGTTTTGCTGGATGGGCCCTGCCCTTGCCAGGCAATTTCATAAATAAAATGATGACTACTGGGAAAAAGAGAGAAGGGAATATGGAATAGCTGGAGAACTGACAAAAGTTAAATCTAAATCAGCTGTTTATTGGCTGAATAAGGAGGGTATTCCTTTGCTACTTGGCAACTATGGCATGGGAGTTGGTAGAGCTCAATATCTCTTGGCCCAATTCAGTGCAGAAAGTAAATAAATACAATGTATTGTCAAAGATTTTCACAGCCGGAATCACTGGGGTATTGTGTGGTTTCTAGGCTGTATGGCCGTGTTCTAGTACCACAAAAATGAACAAAATTTGGCTACCAGTACTGAAAAACACCAGAATCAAGACTGTGACTAATGAACCCCACCCAGACAAAGGATGTCTCCAGGCAGTAAGCAATCAAAGGGATCAAAAAGCCAGGCTACTACAATACAGATGCCCTCACATTATGGTATCTTCATGGTTACTCTCATGCTAAATGGGTGGATTCCACCCCCCAACACATGCAAATCAAGCTTGCTAATTGCATCCTTTACACTTGTTAACAGGCAAGTGGTTCTTTCTCCCACCCTGGACATTCCACGGGTATATATGCTCCACTTGCTTTACTACCATCAGATCCTCTGAAGATGCCAGCCATAGTTGCAGGCGAAACGTCAGAAGAAAATGCTACTAGAACACGGCCATACAGCCAGGAAACCACACAACAGCCCACACTAAATAAATACAGTGCTCAAAAATGATGTTCTTGGTACTCTCATGGCAAGAGAATTACGAAGATGAATCTGATTTTAAAAACCCAACCAAACAAGCAAAGTCTGGGAATAAAATGGGAAAAGGCATATTGGCTTCAAGGGTTGGTGGATGGGACTTCTGTCTTTTGGAGCGGCATAAAGAATTGCCATAGCCTTTTCAGTCATTTGGATTTTGGTGCGTCTATTTTCCCAACCAGGAGAGTATGCTACTCACGGTCAACTTGAGCCGTGGCTATGCTAAACTCCGCTGCTTCATATTGATGTATTTGGGGCTGTGTAGGGATGGGTGGAGGAAGGGGAAAGTGAGGATGATGTATGAGTCTGAAATTGTGTGCATCGAGGAATGCTGCTGTTAATTTCGTTGTGCGTGCACAATGACAATAAAAATGCTTATGCTTATGCTTATGCTTATGAGCAATAAAGGTTTGGCAGTTCATAAACACATCTCTGCAACAAACTTGGGTTTCTGAATATACTGAAAAATACATGCATTGCCCTATTCACAGCATAGGGTGATCATATATATTGAGAGGACAGCAGAGCATGCTCTCCCAGTAGTCAATATAAGAATGCCCAAAATATAACAGCTGAAATGGCCTTATCTCAGGTCAGGATACTGGGTATATTTGAAGCCAATTTGCTTCCCCCAAATTTATGCTGCTAATTTTGATGTTATATCTGTACGTTTCCTACTGATTCAGACATGAATGGATTATTCGGTATTCCACACTCAGTGATATCTGATGTTAGTGATTTCATAATGGGTTTTGATAGATGATTGATTGTTGATATTTGATTGCTGAAAATCAGGGTGATGACTAGCCTGCCAAGGTGTTTAGGGTCGGAGAACATTTCCCTGGCAATCTGAAGTGTAACATTTCTCTTTGAGCTGCGATGGACTTGCGTGATTTATAAGTGTTGACAGGGCTTGCAAGACAGAGGTTAATTTTGCACAGTAAATGTATAATGGGTTGCAGTTGTTATAAAGGAACTTGTTCTTTTCCCCATGCCCATGCAGGTAGCGATTGGAGCCCATGGAAACCATCCAGGTTGCTTTCACATCTTTTGCACGGAAACACCTCTCTTTTTTAATTTCCTGCAACACATACATAGCTGCGCAGGCATACAGAAATGAACCCCTGCAGCCATGCCAATCATCCCACAATACGATTGGCCGCATCTGCAAAGCTGCGCACATGCAACATGCAAAATAAGAAAAGAAAAGAAAAAGAGACCTCCCTGTAACAGCAGAAAGATGGCAGGTGGATTCTCCCTGACTGTTGATGGCGCGGTGGAAGGGAGGGAAATAAAGCACCTCCTGCCTGGTCATTTGCGAGGAGTGGCCCCAACCTGGGATTTTGGAAAAGGATCACTGGTTTAGCAATTTTTGAAAATCCCAGGTTGAGGGGAATAAAACAGGGAGGACTTGTTTTGAGGACCAGACCTGTGCGAAGTTTCCACCAAAACGGTTTGTATTGCATCCTACACCTATTATATTTCCCCTGTGCAGAATCCACCAGAGCTATTCCACCAGGCATATGGTTGAGGCAGCTACGGAAATACCATCATCAGCCCCCCCCTTCCCCTCTTCCCTTGTTCTCTCCCCCTCCTTTCCTTTTCCTTCCTATTTTTCATGACCTTTCCCTATATTTCCTTTCCCTTTTCCAGGACCTATACTTATTCTTTCTTATTGAGTCCTTCCCCTAAGGCCCTGTAAATGCCATCAAGAGGTGGGGCTAAATGAGCATAGATTAGGTTAACTTTTATTGATTATACAACATTTTTAAGCTGTAATTTTAAACTGTAATTTTAAAGATTATTTATGCTGTTTCATGATGCTGTGTTTTAGGAACAGCAGTGGTGTAGGAGGAGCAGAAGTGGCGTAGGAGGTTAAGAGCTCGTGTATCTAATCTGGAGGAACCGGGTTTGATTCCCTGCTCTGCCGCCTGAGCTGTGGAGGCTTATCTGGGGAATTCAGATTAGCCTGTGCACTCCCACACACGCCAGCTGGGTGACCTTGGACTAGTCACAGCTTCTCGGAGCTCTCTCAGCCCCACCCACCTCACAGGGTGCTTGTTGTGAGGGGGGAAGGACAAGGAGATTGTAAGCCCCTTTGAGTCTCCTGCAGGAGAGAAAGGGGGGATATAAATCCAAACTCTTCTTCTTCTTCTTTTTTATAGAAATTAGAAACAACCCTGAGCCCAGATGTGAAGGGTAGTATCAAAAATCTCATAATGACTAAATTTTTCAAAAGTCAAATTTTCATATTTGAAAATATTACATGCTTGTTAATGTAAATAAAAGTCATGGGATGACCACAAGACTTAAAGAATCTGGAAACTTCATATTTCAAATTCAGAATTGGAAAGAAAAAATGGGGAATGTTGGGAAAAATTCAAATGCTAACACAATCCTTTGTCATATCTTTGCACTATGATCCAGCAAATGGGTTTCTTTCTTCAGGCTCAGCGAACCAACAAAACATTGGGAAAGAATTTACCTCCTAGTCAGGCAGTTTCATGTATCTACTTAGGCATTTGTATGCCCCATTTCTCCCCAATGGGCCCCAAACTGGCTTACAGAAACAATGTAATTTAATAAACAAGATAAACAGTAAAACAAGCACTTCCTAGGTGTGTGTTCTTTACTGGGCAGGCTAATGGAGGCCACCGGGTAGGAGTCAAGGGCCAGGGACCCCTTGGCTTTCTCCTTTGGCCACACCCAGGTACCTGCAAGGAGTGGAATATAAAAATCAGCCCTGATAGTACTCATCTGTTGCTAACAAGATAGCAGGTTCTTCCCAGATACCCTTCCCTGCCAGTTTAACAACTTTAGTGTGCCAACTTAGCTTTTCTCTGTAGTATGAGCTCTGCAGTAGTAGAAGAAAAGGAAATTATATTTCATGAGGTGATAGAAATTATGACAATTTTCTAGTTAACAAGGTCTTCAAGTCCTCTGGGAAACTGGTTACCAACCTCCAGGTGAGTTTCCCCAGGATTACAACTTCCCATGCAAGAGAGATCAGATTCCCTGGAGGAAACAGCTGCTTTGAATGGTGGATTCTCCGGCATCATGTCCCTCTATGTACCCTCTCATTCCTAGATGTTTCCAGCTCCAGACACTGTCCATAAGTCTGCAGGAACTTCCTAGACTGGAGTTCAGCAACCCTATCTGGAAATGATTTAGGTCTGTCTAAATAATATCCTTTTCACATGGAACATGCCAGAAACTGTCAGTTAGCAGCTCCTCTGTTCTAGGCTGTAACACATAGACCCTTTCTGCACGAGCTGGGGATGTGGATGCACACCAGGATATATGATCCCAGTGCAGCCTCAGAGTCATTTGCACACTTCCATGTGGGTGGCCCTGGAGCTGCCACAGCTCGCAAATGTGCCTCCACGTGGAGGTGCGTCTTTTGTTTCATAAACTTACCTTCTCTTCCCTGCGCAATTCCGTAGGGACAAGGGGACAGGCCCCCACAGCCCTGGGGTTGGACGACCAGTCATCCTCTCCTGTGGAGCTGCGCAGAAGTGGAGGTAAGGGTTTTTTTTTTAAAGGATGCATCCAAAAGCAGCGCCTCCCACTCAGAGCTGTTTGCAGGTGCAAAACAGTGTTTTTGAAAAAAAGCTCGCTAGTTTAGTGAGTTTCAAAAGCACTGGTTGGGGGGAAATAGTGCAGTGCAGCCTCGGTTCAGGGGCGGAAGCTGTGCAAAGTTCTCCCCCCAACAGTGTTTTACCGTACTTGCACAGCTGTTATTGGCTCGTGCGGATCCTGGCAGGGGCTGATGGGAATTTTTAGTCCATAACATCTGGAGTGTCAAAGGTTCACCACCACAGCCATAGAGCCACGCTGGCTACTGTGTCACTGATTCAGACAAACTTATTGTAGAATTTGGTTTGCTGACCCATTAACCTATTTTTTAAAAGAGCTGTTTTTATACCCTGCTCTTCTCTACCTTTTAAGGAGTCCCAAAGTTGCTTAGAATCACTTTCCTTTCCCCTTCCCACAACAGACACCTTATGAAGTAGGTGGGTAGCCCGAGGTCACCCAGCAGGCTTCTTGTGGAAGCGTGGGGAATCTAATCTGGTTTTCCAGATTAGAGTCCGCCTCTCATATGGAGGAATGGAGAATCAAAAAATATAACACTTAATCCATATTCCCCCATTTCCAATGCTTTTCATGACTGGAAACATGAAGCAGTCCTGGGGGAAAATATAATTTTCATCTATATGACAAACCTTTTGGATTAATGGAGACTTATTGGCCTGTTATGCACAATGAGTCTGCTGCATGGCTGGGGCGAATGTCAGTCGCAGTAAGATTTCTTGTATGGATGTATTTCCCCAAGCCTTGCTTTCAATTTCCATTCTCCCCATGCCAAGAGACACTACTTTATGCACGACTTTGATTTCCTTCATTGCCAGAGTAGGAGAGATTTGCCAGTGAACACAGCTTTGCCCTGGACCTCTTCCCTCTGCCCACCACCTGGCCCTTCCACTTCCTTGCACTCCCAAGCAACCTCTCTCCTTCCTCCTTTTCAGGTTTGTTAATACTTCAATTGTTGTTATTTATGATATTGATATAAAAGAGTATCCCTGCAAAATCGCTACCTTTTATTGCATTTGAAAACCAGGAAGACTGTGTGTGCATGTGTGTGTGCATGGAGAAATGGGGGAGAGATCTAGGACATGGTCCCCTTCTTCAGCAGTGTGGTCCAGGAAATTGGGGGGGGGGGTAGGGGTGTTATTTTTGGAAAGGGGCTCCAATATAACAGCAATCACAGTTATAGTGATATAACTGCAATTTAAAGGACAAAGTTGTTTATCTTGCAAGTACTGGGTGTGATGAGATCTGTGCCCTTAAGAAGGAGATGATGGGTGGAGTTAAAAGAACTGGGAAAAGCAGAGGTCCTTTGAGACTTCAGCAAGCAGCTGCAGGGCAGGCAGTGAATGACTCCTTGCATATAAACAGAGAAACACAAGGAGACCACGCTACAGACCCACTTCACAGCTAAGAGCCCTGAGGTAAGTGTTCCATGTATTCCATGTGTTCCATGTATAATGGTCCCATGAATCCTTCTGGACTTTGACTACCATTGGTGATCGGCAATAAACTTAAAAGGGCAATTCCATAGGAGGAAATGATACACTGTAGAAGAAATGAAAATACCAAGGAGCAAAGCTCTGGAATGAAGATACCTATGGACACATTCAAGCTCTGTTTCTAGGTTTGAATTCAGAGTGCATTGTCACCTTCTGAGCACATGTGCGAATTTGAGCAGAAATTAGTTTGCTCCCCAAAACAATTCTCTGCAAATTCTTCAAGTTTAATATTTACTGGATGTTCTCAGGAGCGTTGATAAGAGTTCTGGAATCAGTATCTGGCATATAACATTCTCTGATTTCAGGATTTATGTTATGCAATTTCAGTTTGACAGTGTTCGGCACACACAAGTCCTATCCTTGTGGCAAGCCCACCTTTGTGTCATGGCAGATTTTCAATTATGCAATAAATTCACAACAATGTCCGACTTTGATTTTCATTTATGCAGTGGTCCTAATGCTGCTGTGCTTCAAGTGGGTGAAAGCATTAATTTTCCTGACGTGGGCAAACTCAGACCTTTTCCTCAAATTCATCAGGAGCCTGCACCTGCACTAGTGCTCCATGCCTGCTTCGGGTTCATTGTACTCCCCCCTTTATCCTCCCAGAGTGGTACGTTCTTTCCTTCCCTCCGCCCACTCTCCACCTGTTCTGCTCCCAGCTCCTTCATTTCACTCCCAGTAATCCCATTTGGTTGCTGCATCTGTTGTTTTTAGTTGGAGGTTGTGGGTTTGTTGGCCTTGCTTTCCACTAGGGTCACCAGTGTGATCAGCCTAAAGTGGGTTGTGGGCTGCACATTGTGTGGTTGTACCAGGAAGATGCTTTTCCATGCCACAATTGCTGCAGCCTGTCTGCTCTCCCCATCCCAGTGTTGGTAGTCATGATACCATGCCCGTTTCCAGGGCTGCCTTGCCAGAGCTTCTTTTCCTTCACCTTTGAAGGTTCACCTGGCCACCCAAACAATTTGTTTAGTTTATATTATACCACCATGTGAGGAAAAAACAACAAAAATTGTTGACAATGAGACAAGCATTTTTTGTTTTTGTGTGTACACACATAGAATCATAGAGATGGAAGAGACCGCATAGAGATGGAATAAACCACAAAGGCCATCAAGCCCAACCCCCTGCCATGCTGGAACACACAATCAAAGCACTCCCGACTGATTCAGCCTCTGTTTATAAATCTCCAAAGAAGAAGACTCCACCCACCCCCCACCCCCCAGGCAGTGTATTCCACTGTTGAACAGCCCTTACCATCAGGAAGTTCTTCCTAATGTTTAGGTGGAATCTCTTTTCCTGCACCTTGAATCCATTACTCCTTGTCTTAGCCTCTGGAGCAGCAGAAAACAAGCTTGTTCCCTCTTCAACATGGCATCCCTTCAAATATTTAAACAGGGCTATCATGTCACCCCTAAACCTTTCTTCTCCAGTCTAAACATACCCAGCTCGCTAAGTTTCTCCTCGTAGGTCATGGATTCCAGACTTTTCAACATTTTCGGTTGCCCCCCTCTGGAGCTATTCCTGCTTGTCAATATCCTTCTTGAATTGCAGTGCCCAGAACTGGATACAGTACTTCAGGTGAGGTCTGACCAAAGCATAATAGAATGGTATTATGAAGTTCCTCAATCCAGACACTAGACTCCCATTGATGCAGCCCTGAATTGCATTGGCTTTCTTGGCTGCTGCATCACACTCAGAGGCGGGATCTAGCAGGTTCTCACAGGTTCCCGAGAATAGGTTACTAATTATTTGTGTGTGCCGAGACAGGGTTACTAATTGGTGATTTTGCCACGTGATTTTTGCCTTAGTTACACCCCTCCTCTCAGCAGTAGCGCCCAGAACTTGAAGCAGTCTAGCAGGAGGTGCACCGGCGTGCGTGGCAGCCTGTGCCTGCGTGCATTCGTTTCCCGCCCAAGGACCGGCGCAGCGGCTGTGTCCTTGCCACAGCCCTGCCCAGGAATGCCCCGCCCTGGAATGCCCAGCCACGCCCCCGTTGTGCCCCGCCCAGCCCCATTGGTGCTACGCCACAGTTTGAATCCCACCACCATGGGAACCTGTTACTAAAATTTTTGGATCCCACCACTGATCACACTGCTGACTCATGTTCAGCTTATAGTCTACTAAGGTTCCGAGATCCCTTTCACATGTACTGTTGTCAAGCCAGGTGTCACCCATCCTATGTCTGTGCATTTCATTTTTTCAGCCTAAGTGTAGTATCTCATATTTATCTCTGATGAAATTCATTTTGTTAGTTTTGGCCCAGCTCTCTAATGTGTCCAGGTCATTCTGAATTCTGATCCTGTCCTCTGGGGTGTTAACTACCCGTCCTAATTTGGTGTCATGTGCAAATTTGATTAGTGTGCCCTCTATTTTATCATCAAAGTCATTGATAAAAATATTGAATAGCACCCATAAGTGGTAAGAGCTCATATTTTCCATGCATTTTAGCTATAGTTCAAATGAGGTCTAATCTGCTGCCTTAAAAAAAAGTTAGATTTCCTTCTCTGTACAAAAGGGATTACAATTTCCTAGCTAGACTAATGTTGGCTGGTATAAATCACAAATGATGCACAATATTCATGTGGTTTCCCCCCCCCCCCCCCGCCCCCAAGGAGCTGCTGACACATACAAGCATCTTCTGTAAATCCAAGATATCTCCAGGCAACTTGCCTTTGTGAAATTATCCATGGCAGAAATAATTACAGCAACCAATGCTGTGAGTTCAGAAAGAGACAGAGGGAAAAAAAACCCAACACAAAAGAAGCTCAACCAGTACCGGTGACACCCTTTGCCAAGAGTATAAATAGAGATGTGGGGCAGAGGAGTCCAGCAGTCTTGCTTCATACCCAGCTGTAGCTTTTGCTTCTTTCTTGGAATCCCTGCATTGCTGGCACAATGAGCACTGTGACAAGGCATACAGTTGTAACAACTGGACGAAGCGGCAGTGCGAGTGGCAATCATGGTGGAGGAAGAATCGGGGTCTCCACAGCCTCCTCTGGACGGCACAGCTCCGGTGGGATAGGCGGTGGCCATAGTCATGTTGCTGGAGGATCCACTTGTTCCCATGGAGCAGCAAGAAGTCATTTTTCAAGCGGCAGCTGCAGCGGGGGGTTTGGTGGTGGGGTACACATTGCGGGGAGTGGTGGGTTCGGCGCTGGCTCTGTTGGAGGTTCTACTGCTAGGAATATTGCCGTAGGTGGTGGTCATGCAGGGGTGGTGGGTGGTGTGATGGGTGGTACCCATCCTGGTATGGTGGGTGGCCATTGTGGAATGGTTGGGGCTATGCCTGCTGGTATGGTTGCTGGCATGGGTTCTGTAATGGGTGGAGGTATGGTGGGTGCCCCTTGTGGATTTGGTGGTGGTGTGGTTGCTGGAGGTATGGTTTCTGGCCCTACTGTGGTTGCTGGTCCTGGTATGGTTGCTGGCATGGGTGGCGACCCAATGGCTTGTGGTGGCATGTTCACTACCCTTGATGGAAAGATGACCATGCAGAACCTCAATGACCGTCTGGCCAGTTACCTGGACAAGGTCCGATGCCTGGAGGAGGAAAATGCCATGCTCGAGAGCCGGATCAGGGAATTTTATGCTAAACAAGGACCTCTCTCTGAACCAAAAGACTACACCCATTATCACCAACAAATTGAAGATATTAAGAACCAGGTAGGATACCAAACATTGTTGTAATTTTTAGGGAAGCTTGCTCTTTTCTGTTTCAAAGAAACAACCCAGCTTAAACTCAGAGCAGAATTACTCCGCAGATCCCAAATGCAAATTGCAGGAAGCCAACATATGATTATTCCATACAAAAGAGAAAATGTAGAAGTCTCTTTAAAGCTGGTCTTTCTTATTCAGGCCATTCCTACAGGTAGAAATTTTTTTTCTCCCAGAACTGAATATTTTCACTTTTATTGATTAAAAAAAGAGCTCTGTTCTGACAGAAAGTTAAATGTAGCCATTTTTAAAAAAATGAAACAAAAGGTTTCAAATTATTATCTTTGATTTTCAAAATTTAAGACAATGCTGGATTCAGCCTGTCTTTTTATGCATGTTTTATTGCAACTTTTATTGCAAGTTTTAATGCATTGTGCACCACCCAAAATTCTGAAACCAGAGGATAACCAATGAGCAACATAAAACTACTCTACATATCTGCGGTCTATGTAGTTTACTGCATTTGAAGGATCTAATTTTGCTTCTTTTAAAAAATGTATTTCTGCAAACTTTAAACTGCAGGGTGTGTGTTAAAATTTTCTTGACAAAACTGGGGAAGGAGAGTTGGCATTTATAAAACCCTGCCTGACACAGAAAGGAAGGGAAAGAATCCCAATCCAGATCTCAATTGGCAGTTTAATAATATTTAGTTCTGTCTTGAGCCCAGTGCTATTTCATCCCCTATGAGGAGTGGCTTAAGGAGCTAGGCATGTTTAGCCTGAAGAGAAGGTTAAGGGGTGACATGATAGCCCTGTTTTAATATTTGAAGGGATGTCATGTCGAAGAGGGAGCAAGCGTTTTCTGCTGCCTCAGATACTAGGACACGGAGTAATGGATTCAAGGTACAGGAAAAGAGATTCCACCTAAACCAGTGTTTCCCAACATTTTCAACGTCACGGTACCCTTGACCTCACTCTTCATATCTCACGGTACCCCTGCCATCCTCCCCACCTTCCCCTCCCAGTGCCCCTGCCTGTCACCCCCCCCCACCTTCCCCTCCCAGTGCCCTTGCTTGCCACCCCCCCACCTTCTCCTCCCAGGGCGAAGGGAAGCACCGTGGGGCGGGAAGTGGCTGCTGACCTTGCGGCAGGTACTGCCCCTTGGACCAGCTCCATGTCCTTGCTGGCACTGGCGGAAGACACTGCAAAAGTGAGGGAGCTGGTAGCGTTGCCACGGTACCCCTGGGACATTCTCACGGCACCCAAGATACCACGGAACCCTGGTTGGGAATAACTGACCAAAACATTAGGAAGAACTTCCTGACAGTAAGGATTGTGGAATAAGTTCCCTCAGAGGGTGGTGGAGTCTCCTTCTTTGGAGATTTTTAAACAGAGGCTGGATGGCCATCTGTCAGGAGTGCTTTGATTGTATACATGACAGGAAGTTGGACTTGATGGACGTTGTGGTCTCTTCCAACTCCACGATTCTATTTGAGAGCATGCCAAGTGTTTCACATTATGTTACCAGTTAATTTATGTTGTTGACTGCAACTTTAGCACTGCAGTTAATATTTTTTTTTGCCTGGAGCAATCAACAACATTATTATTTTCATTATATGTATGAGCATTTGTGTGGTGCTTTGGCATTGGACACTGGCTAAGGTATAATAGAGCAAAACCTCGTTCTGACGGTGTTAAGAACAAGTTGTATTGATTCCCGGAAGGCACTTCAATGACCTGCTAGCCTGGGGTTTAGCTGCTCAGTGGTGTCCAACTTCTCTTATCTGTGCATCTGACTATATGTTGGAATGCAGCTGGTGTTAGTGCCCTGAGCAAGCTGTGAACTCATTTTACCAACCTTGGAATGATGGAAGGCTGAGTCAATCTTGAGCTGGCTACCTGAAACTGACCTTCATTGGGATCCACTCAGGTCATGAACACACCTTTTGACTGCACTACTGCAGCTTACTACTCTGCCCCATGGGGCTCTTTCCCAGCTGGGATTAGACCAGGGGTCTGCAAACTATGGCTCTCCAGATGCTCATGGACTCCAATTCCCATCAGCCCCTGCCAGCATGGCTACTTGGCCATGCTGGAAGGGGCTGATGCGAATTGGAGTCCATGAACATCTGAAGAGTCATAGTTTGCAGACCCCTGTGTTAGACTGGCCAGCAATTGACATTAAACTATCAATCACTTGGTAAACCTTAGTCCCAAACCTTTTGCGTGAAGTGTGAAAACTTCATAACTGGTTTCTCCTAACTTTGTCTCTTCCCAGCTCATTTGCACAAGTGTGGAAAACAACAAACTCCTTCTGTGCATTGATAACAGTAAGCTGACTGCTGATGACTTCCGAACCAAGTGAGTATTTTTCCAGTAAGCAAAGGAGCAGGGGTGACCAACATCGAGAACACCATAAGTTGATCACCCCTACATTACACAGTTAAAGGATCCTCTTGCCATGATTGGTGGACTCTAAGTGATTCAAACTATTGCAAAGGATTTACAGAATGGAGATTTTGGTTCTTTCAGGCTGAGAGCCAGCGTGGTTTAGCAGTTAAGAGCAGTGGTCTCTAATCTGGAGAACCGGGTTTGATTCTCACTCCTTCACCTGAGCGGTGGACTCTTATTTAGTGAACTGGATTTCTTTCCCTGCTCCTATACATGGAAGAAGGAGGAGGAGGAGGAGGAGGAGGAGGAGGAGTTGGATTTATATCCCCCCTTTCTCTCCTGTAAAGAGACGTAAAGGTGCTTACAAACTCCTTTCCCTCCCCCCCCCACAACAAACACACTGTAGAATAGGTGGGACTGAGAGAGCTCAGAAGAACTAGCCCAACTGGCGTGTGTTGGAGTATGCAGGCTAATCTGAATTCCCCAGATAAGCCTCCACAGCTCAAGTGGAAGAGCGGGGAATCAAACCCGGTTCTTCCAGATTAGAGTACAGCTGCTCTTAACCACTACAACACGCTGGGTGACCTTTGGTTAGTCACAGTTCTAGCCCCACCTACTTTACAAGGTGTCTGTTTTGTGGAAAGGAAGGAAAGGAATTCGTAAGCCACTTGAGACTCCTTACAGGAGAGAAAGGTGAGATATATATCCAAGCTCTCCTCCTCCTCTTTCTTTAACGTGGGATGTGCCTTGTACTGAAATAATATATGAGACTCTAGAGCAGAGACTGTTGAGTGCAGATGAGGGGAGTGCCTGCCCAAGACAGGATAAAATTGCAGTCCAACACTGTGGTTGACAGAGGAGCCATCTCATTCATTGGATGTCTCCATGTCTCTTTTATATATACTTTAGTGTCTGGACACAGGTGGTATGGTATGGGAATGCTGGTTTTAAAAGCTCCTGAATGCCTGAAATACTGGTTTTGGTGCAACAGTAGCCATCCCTAGAGGAGGGTTTTTCCGCCTTGCCCATGTTGGTGAAAAGAGAGGTGGACTCTAAGCGAGAGAACCGGGTTTGATTTCCCACTCTTCCACTTGAGTGGTGGACTCTTACCTGGTGAACTGGATTTCTTTCCCCGTTCCTCCACATGCAGGCTGCTGTGTGACCTTGGCCTAGTCACAGTTCTCTCAGAACTCTCTCAAGTGTCTCCTATTTCATAAGGTGCCTGTTGTGGTTGAAGGGTGGGGAGGGAAGGTGATTTTAAGCTACTTTGAGGCTCTTTTCAGCAGAGAAAAATTGGGTATCAAAACCACCTCTTCTTCTTCTGCTGTGCTCCTTGTGCTTTAGGTACGAAACAGAATGTTGCCTCCGTCAGAATGTGGAGGCTGATATCAATGGCTTACATCAAATTCTGGACCAGCTGACAGCTTGCAGATCTGACCTGGAGATACAATGTGAGAATCTGCAGGATGAATTGTGTAGCTTGAAGAAGAACCATGAGGAGGTGAGGGATATTTGTCTTCTCGATTTATGAGGTCTCACTGGAACACATGACACAGTATTCTCCTGAGTACAGGTGCTTAAAGTCTGAGAACAATACTTTTAGATACATTGTCGAAGGCTCTCACTGCCAGACTCAACTGGTTGTTGTGGGTTTTGTTCACCATGTTGTATTGCGGGTGGGATTTTTCAGTCCAGGGATTGATTCACATTTGCATTCCCTGCAGCAGTAACAGTCTTAGTGAATGCAAACCCTGTGTCTGGGTGGAGTCCATTATCCATTGTCCAAGAGCATGCTAGGTTCATGGACAATGGTCTCCACCCAGACACAGGGTTTGCATTCACTAAGACTGTTGCTGTTGCAGGGAATGCAAATGTGAATCAATCCCTGGACTGAAAAAACCCACAATGCAGTCAACCACACCTTTGCATAGCAAGTTCCACCCAAACACTTACTGATTGGTTCCCCACCCTGGGACATGGATAATATATACCCCACTAAACATTTCTTTCACACTGGACACAGTGTGTAACAGACTTCTCTCTGTGATACACCTCTGAAGATGCCAGCCACAGATGCAGGCGAAACGTTAGGAACAAGATCTACCGGAACACGGCCACGCAGCCCGGAAAACCCACAACAACCAGTACTTTTAGATGTTGAAAGATGGTCTGCAGATTAGAAGTGAAAGATGTGTTGAGTTCTATTGAGGGTTAGAGGCTCAAGCCTTGTGAAGTTCAGGCTTTATAGGAGCACATACACATGCCCACCTGCAACTTTCTTTGTGAGTTAAATGGGCAGTTCACTTCTGGGCGTGGTGTAGGATGGAAGATGAGCAACGCAAGGGGCAGAGGAGAAATCACCTCAGTAGTGGCTATTTTAGTCAGCTTTTGATCTCCTGCAGGAAGTAACCAGTCTGAAGAAACATTCGACTGGGGATGTTAACGTAGAAGTCAATGCCTGCCCAGGACCTGACCTGAGGAAGATCCTGGAAGAAATGAGGTGCAAGTATGAATCGATGATTGAATGCAACCGCAAAGAAGTCGAGACCTGGTATGCATCCAAGGTAAGACGACAGCCTTCCAGATGCACAGCATGGGGTCATGATGCACTGGAGACAGGAATGGAGGCAACTACAGTTCTGGGCATGGCATGTACTTCTTTGATGGGAGGGGAGAAAGGGTGGTGGCTCAGTGGGAGAGCCATCTGTTTTGCACGCTTGAAGGTTCCAACTTCAAGTCCTCCGAATCTACAGTACACCGGACAGTAGATTTCTACTTGAAACCGTGGAGAGATGCTGCTAGATAGAGTAGAGCAAGGGTGTTGAACTGATTTGTTCCAAGGGCCAAATTTGACATAAATGGGACTTGGTTGGACCAGAACCTGGGAGGCGGGGGGAGTTGGCTGACTTGGCTGGTGAGTCTCCAGCAGGCTCACCAGCCGAGATTGACACTAGGAGTGGTGGAGGTGAGAACAGCCTAGAACAGCACTGGGGTGGGTTGGCATGGGGCTGCCTTGACTGGTGAGCCTGTCTTGCCAGCCAGAGTGGAAGCCTCACCAGCCTAGGTTTGAATGGCACTATGGGAGGTGGTCAGCACTGGGGGGCTGCCTTAGCTGGCAAGTTTGCAGTAGCTTTGCCAGCCCAGATCAACACTGGGGAAGGCAGTTGGCACTGGGCTCACCAGTCCGACACTGTTGGGTGGGGGGGAGAAGCTTGCCTCAGCTGGCTTGTGAGCCTAATAAGCTCTCTCAAGGGGCCAGATCCAGACCTGGGCTGCATGTTTGACACCTAGGTCACTTTCACACTATCAAATTATCCTGGGTTGAGCAAGAGAAATATCCCTGTGCTGTCAAGAATTCCGCATGGTTCCCGGTCCTAAAGTGGGTTTGCCCAGCGATATTTCCCTCATCCTGGGGTATTCAAAGTCTGCCACATTGGAGGTTCTTTTAAAAAACTCTGGGGTGAGCCTGCTAGAGCCTGCTACAGTGCGAACACCAATCAGGAGCAAGGGCATTGTATTTTTTCCACCCAGCCACCTGATCTCCCTGTCTGATGTTCATTCCAGCTACCATTCAAAAACAGCAGCCAATTAGCATGCGGGACACCAGGCATGCTCAGATAAGCTTGCAGCTGCCACTCAAAAACAACAGCCAATCAGAACATGGGGCACCGGGCATGCTCAAATAAGCTTGAAATATAAATACAGAAGTCTCAGGCTCATGTGAAACAAGCTGGAGTATTTCCTCCCGGTCTTCACTAGATTCCTTCACAAAATGGGCAGCCATGCAAATGGACACCCCAGGATGTAATAGACCCAGGTTAAAAAAAACCAGTGGTACACAGGTATGATTTTGCCGTGCAGAAACAACACTAGAGTAAACAATACTGGGTTTGATAGGAACTGGTTCAGTAGAAAGCAACTCTGTTTTATGTTTATGAAGTTCATTCATTCATTTATTCAATTTAATATACCGCCCACCCCCAAAGTTTATGAAAGAGGCCATGGCTCTTCAGCTTTTCCTGCAGAAGGTTCCAGCATCTCCAGTTCCTCAAGGTCAGGCAATCGCTGCTGTGAAAGATCCTTGAGATCCTGTAAAACTGCCACCAAACAAAGCACTGAGCTTGATAGACCACCAGGATTCTGGCTCAGAATAAGGCAACTTGATATGTTTGTCAGAGGGGTAATGGACATCAGCATACAACAATTCTGCTTATTACAGATTGAGGAGGTGAATCGTGATGTTTGCACCAGTAGCCAGGAGATTGAACAGAGCAACAATAAGGTCACTGAACTGAGACGCCAACTGCAGGCCTTGGAGATTGATTACGAGGCCCAATGCAGCCTGGTAAGAGAGCTCAAAACAGTTCCAGAAGTTGATTGGGTTGGGAGGGTGTGAAATGATAGCAAGAAAGGATGGGACCACCAAATGTACATGTACCACATCTCCTGCCCCCATGAGACCAAGAGTGTCAGGGGTAAGCCTAATTATCTACCTGGCATGTGAAGCCATAATGCAAAGATCAAGGAAAAAAATAGATCAAAGAAAGAATGCCCCAATTCTGCAATGGTAACACATAGCAAACTGGTTACATATATCTTGTAGCAATTACATTGTGTTAGGAATGCATCTCAATCAGATACAATCCCCCTGACATTACGCAAACCCTGTGAGAGAGGGGAAAGGCCCGGCAGGGGGGAGGGGACAGAAATTGGCCTATTGAGTCTTACCTTAGGAGCCTGAATGGCCAGTCTGCCCCATTTTCCTTGTTCCTATTCGCAGCAGTGGCGTAGGAGGTTAAGAGCTCGTGTATCTAATCTGGAGGAACCAGGTTTGATTCCCAGCTCTGCCGCCTGAGCTGTGGAGGCTTATCTGGGGAATTCAGATTAGCCTGTGCACTCCCACACACGCCAGCTGGGTGACCTTGGGCTAGTCACAGTTCTTCTGAGCTCTCTCAGCCCCACCTACCTCACAGGGTGTTTGTTGTGAGGGGGGAAGGGCAAGGAGATTGTAAGCCCCTCTGAGTCGCCTGCAGGAGAGAAAGGGGGGATATAAATCCAAACTCTTCTTCTTCTCTTCTTTGCAACCTGCTGGTGAGAGAGTTATGGATGCTAGCCTCCAGGTGGGGCTGGGTGATCCCCCGGAATTACAACGGAGCTCCAGACTAGAGGGATCTGTTTCCCTGGAGAAAATGGATGTTTTGGAGGGTGGTTTCTGTGGCATTGCACCCCACTGAGTCCCCTGTCCCCCCACCACCCAGGCTCCATCCCCAAATCTCCAGCAGTTTCCCAACCTGGATCTAACAATCCTATCCCCCACACATCCCCTGCTAGCAGTCAGGGGGGATCGGCCAACCCCAGAGAGAGTCATAACCCCCTTTGGGATCCTGACCCACAATTTGGGAACTGCTGAAGGAAAGGATTTTCCCCGGTGTCTTCTCCAGGAACCTCTAATCTGTTTGCACAGCATTTCAAGTGGAAGGTTTGCAGCTCTAAAATAGAAACAATGTTGTGCTTGACTTTGTAGAGAGATACCCTGGAAGGCTCGCTGGGTGAAACGGAGCATCGCTACAATAGCCACTTGGCTGAGCTTCAGGAACGCATCTCTGCCCTGGAGCAACAGCTGGCAGAGCTCCGGGCTGAAATGGAGTGTCAGAACCAAGAATACACAGAGCTCCTGGACGTCAAAAGCCGGCTGGAGCAGGAGATTGCCACCTACCGCTGCCTGTTGGAGGGCGGACAACACGACATTGTGTAGGTCGCATGCAGGGGCTGCGGGCCTTCTATAAACCAGAGGACATATATTAACCAAAAACCACAACACAAAAACCACATTTTCAGTTTGTAGATTTTTTCTGTTGAAGCCATAGGGTGAGAGCCAGTGTATAGCCCCATCCCAACCCAGAAGTGGTGGACCACAGCACCAATGCAGCACCACCCCACCTCCTCCAAAGGACATTTCTGCGGTATGGTGAGCAGGGAAAAGCCCTGCACCTCCCCACCATGAAAAACCCAAAGGGCTACGTGGACATACACTGCCCAGAGGCAGGCATATGTCTGAGGGGCGGTGCCTGCTAGGGAGCTGACTAAAGTTGGCTCTGTCCCCAAGAATGCCCCGACCTTTATTTTATTTATTTATTATTGTATTTATATACTGCCCCATCCCCTAAGGGCTCTGGGCGGTGAACAACAACTGTTACAAAACAGTAATAACAATAGCAGTAAAATTAATATAATTAACATCATTAAAATATAAAATTACAGCGTTCCACATAAATCACTTGGTGTCCAGCATTAAAACTATCAATAAAAACCCTCCCGGAGAGGGGGACAGTATAGATGTCACAAGCTCCCAGACTGTTAAAAGAGGTGAAGAGAATCTTTGTTGTGATAATTATATCACACTTCTTATAAATGCAGAGTTTGCGCAATAAAGAGGCAGAGGCAGTTGTTTACTGAAAATAAAGTTTACTAACTATAAAAGAAGGGAAGGGTAAACTTGGATACAAAACAAGAAAATACCTTTCTAACTGGCTAGCTCCATTAGCTAGCTTCTGCTTGGCTATCACATGGCTAATAAGCTACTAGAGAGCATGTGCAGAGAGAGAACAAAGAATATATACCTATATCCTACATGCGGACTTGCATGTATCTCATGCTGGGTCTGACTGACCAGTAGGGGTCAATTACCTGGTCACTGACTTCTGACCTCACTAACTAATTAGCATGCACAGCATTAACTCCTTCATTACTGAATTGTGTGACTGGCACTTGCCAAATCCCAACAAGAGGCCATCATTTGCAGTGCAATCCTGAACAGTTACATCCTTTTCAGCCTGTCAGAGTCAAGTGGTTTAGGAGGGCATAGATCTATTCAGGACTGCTTTGTTAGTATCCAACACATGGTCAGGTGCCTCCAGACCAGACTCTTTTGACAGGTACCCAGAGGAGCACCCAATCCTGGTGTTCCTAATTTCCCCAGCTATTATCGGATCGCACAAGGTGATTACCAAGAGGCCAAGCTGGACCTGTTACTCAAAAAGACTACTTTTCAGATATTTATTTATTTAAAAGATTTATTAGTCAACTTTTTCTCTTCCAGAACTCAAGGCAGCTTACAATATAAATTATTATTTAAAAAAAATAAAAAACAATATAAATAAAACAATGGCAAAAAACACCATAAAAGGCCAAAACTTCAAAACCCCAATTAGAACTACCAACAAATTTAAAAAATGTGTCTGTCAAAAGGAATCCTTAATTAAACTGGGACTATCACAATTACAAATCAATTGAAACAATTGCAAATCATTTGTTTATGACTCAAGTATTGAGCTTTTGTACACCAAGGTGTAGTAATTGTTATAGTGTCTTTTATACACCTACCTTGTTAAAATGATGGTCATTTCACTGAAGAGGCTGTTCTATAATGGTGGGGCTACCACTGAAAAGGCACTCTCTTGTGTGCCCACCGGACAAGTTTGTGGATTTGTGGGTTAGTCAAGAGGGTTTCTCTCTTTTATCTTAATTCTTGAGCAAGGACAAACAGGAGAAGATAGTCCTTTAGATAATGCAGTCTCAACCCATGTAGGGCTTTAAATGATGCAACTAATACCTTGTGTTTGTTTATTTATTTATTTATTTATTTCTGAGGCTTTTATACCGCCCCATCCCCAAAGGGCTCTGGGCGGTGCACAGCAAACAAAAGCAACAGTACAGAATAGTTAAAACATTAAAAGCAGCAGTAATTAACAATTATCAGGAAAATGAAAATAAGAGTGGGTCCAGCATCCTAATTTCAAAATCCCCCCCCCAGAGGGAGGCATGGGGGCCTCGGTAGATGACCAATG